>NC_050583.1:1800000-1847500 GCF_013368585.1 Megalops cyprinoides | reverse complement strand
GGATAAATGGACCCTGTAATTGATCAACTGCCTCAGATGCCAAACAGCAGATGCTGAAAAGATAGAGGGCAGAAAACAGTTACCTAAGCCCCTAGAAGAAGTGCGGACAGCCTTTTCTTTGTTTAAAAACAGCCAGATGGATCAAATCAGTCTTTGCCTCCTGTTTAGTTGTGTAAGTGTGCATATTTTCAGAGTGACTCGACAGTCGTGTTGGTGCAGGCTGTTCCCCCTCTGAGTTTCCCGCTTGTGTGGGGGGCGGCAGTGTAGCGTAGTGGTTCAGGAGTAGGACTCGTAACCGAAAGGTTGCCGGTTTGACCTTGGGCAAGGTATTTAATTCAGCTGTATAAATGGATAACACTGTAAAAACTGTAACTGATGTAAGTCGCTCTGGATAACAATAACACAATGATGTAATAATGTGAAGTAATGTTGCCGTTTGCAGAAAGAGCTGCGAGAAAAACAGAAGGAGATGCTGAAGACCGTGACCGCTGCGGAAAACGCCATCAACAAGCTGCAGACCAACACAGTCACCATCGAGGTACGCCACGTCCCAGCTGCCACGCCCCTTCTGCCACACCCCTGTCCCCAACACCCCTGTCCCCCAACACCCCATCCCCCAACACCCCATCCCCCAACACCCCTGTCCCCCAACACCCCTGTCCCCCAACACCCCATCCCCCAACACCCCTGTCCCCGACACCCCTGTCCCCCAACACCCCTGTCCCCGACACCCCTGTCCCCCAACACCCCTGCCCCCCAACACCCCATCCCCCAACACCCCTGTCCCCGACACCCCTGTCCCCCAACACCCCGTCCCCCAACAGTAGCAGCAAAACGTCAGTAAATACTGTGCTCATGCCACACCCTGTCATCCATAAACACTCTCTGGGTTTATCAGTCCTGTGTCCAAGAGAAACTTGGTGATGAAACACCATGGAATCTGCGGTGTTTATTTTCCTTTAAACAAAGGGACGAGTCATGTGATTGTGATGAAGTCCAGCTTTTGTGCACAAGGTTTCACAGGGCTCCTTTTAACCCCAGTTTCACATGCAGACACATACGCCCACACACACACACACACACTCACACACACACATGTCATAATCGTAGGTATCTGTGGTGACCTAGAAGGTACGGCTGACTTTTGTTTTGCACACAAAGGGAGCTCCTTACCTTTACCCAAGCCGGATTCTCCAGGTGGGGGGACTGTATGACACCTGTAATTTGTCTCTGGGTAACGATGGCTGACCTACAATCCTGCTGAGATACTGCACTCCTGTGGTGTGAGTCCTGTCTCCTCCTTCCCCCAAGCTGTTTGCATTACGGGTTAATCATCAGCTCCTGCACTGTGACACACTGCCTGACTCACAGAGCTGTGAAATCACAGCGCTTACCCAAGCAGAGCCATAGTGCTGAGGAAGATTAGCCATGCTCAGGTATGAGAACTTAAGCCCCCTCTATGGAACTCTGCTTACAACGCCGACTCTGAAAGGACACATTAAAACCGATTTTCAGTTCCACAAAATGACAAAACCCACAGCTAACCTGCAGAGAAAGGCCAACCTTGTGCCTGAGAGCTGGAAGGATCCAGGATAGCAGGTGCTAACAGGTAGTTGACAGACAATGTCACCTGTGATGGTATTAAATAAATATTTATTTGATTCACTTGTGCACAAAATCAGGATCATGTCAGCCCTGAAATTCAGTTCACTTCAATTCTCCATCTTTCTCTCTCCTTTTCTTTTTTCCCCCTGTCTCTCCATCCATCTCTCTCTCTCCTCTCTCTCTCCCCCCTCCTCCCTCACTCGCTCGCTCTCTCTCTCTCTCTCTCTCTCTCACTATCTCTCCTCTCTGTTTCGCTCTCTCCCCCCCTCTCTCTCTCTCTCTCTCTCTCTCTCTCTCTCACTCTCTCCCTCTGTCTCTCGTTCTCTCTCTCTCTCTCTGGCAGAACTCTGTGACGGAGGTGCGCGCAGTGATTGTGCAGCAGTTCTCCGAGCTGCAGGTTGCCGTGGAGAAGGCCCAGCGGGAAGTGATGGAGATCCTGGAGGGCGAGGAGAAGCAGGCGGTGAGCCAGGCGGAGGGGATCCGGGCTCACCTAGAGCAGAAGTGCGGCGAGCTGAAGAAGACCCAGACGCAGGTGGAGAAGCTCTCCAAGAACAAGCACGACGTCGACTTCCTCCAGGTGCACTCACCGACCGACACGGCGGGTTTGTGCCAGGCACAAAACGTCATATCTCAAAAAAACGTAATAAATACTACGTAGACATCGGAATATAAGGAGACAACTGGGGGTGGACAATGCATCCCTCAACACCCCCATAGCGCCGACTCTGGGCAGGTGTACGAGGGCGCGGGTCCTGGGGTCTGGGGTGGACACTGTGCTGTTCTGGACGAAGCAAAGAGATAGCAGCTAATACTTTTTAAGCATTGTCGTTTAGCAGATGCTTTAATCCAAAATAATGTACATAGATTACATGTTATCCATTTATACAGCTGGATACTTGCTGAGGCAATGGGGAATTGAACTGGCAACCTTTCAGTTACAAGTCTTGCTCCTTACCATTACGCTACACTGCCACCCCTCAATGCCAAATCCTCGATCAGTGTCCAGCTAACAGCTCAGTCCAGCCTGAGAGCAGCTGGGGCTAAAGCACATTCACGGCACTGCTCAGCGCTGGGGGGCACTGCTCAGCGCTGGGGGGCACTGCTCTGTACTGGGGGCACTGCTCAGCGCTGGGGGGCACTGCTCTGTACTGGGGGCACTGCTCAGCGCTGGGGGGCACTGCTCTGTACTGGGGGCACTGCTCAGCGCTGGGGGGCACTGCTCAGCGCTGGGGGGCACTGCTCAGCGCTGGGGGGCACTGCTCAGCGCTGGGGGCACTGCTCTGTACTGGGGGCACTGCTCAGCGCTGGGGGGGCACTGCTCAGCGCTGGGGGGCACTGCTCAGCGCTGGGGGGCACTGCTCTGTACTGGGGGCACTGCTCAGCGCTGAGGGGCACTGCTCTGTCCCGAGGGCACTGTTGTGAGCATTGCACCCTCTGCTGGCTGTTGCAGGAGTACTCGGAGTGGAGGAAGGAGAGCGTGGACGTGTCCCTGCCCGGGGTCTACATCGGGCTGATGGACCGGCTCACCATGTTCAGCCAGGTGGTGACCGAGTCCACCCGCGAGCTGTGCTCCACGCTGCTTTCCGCCTACCGGGACAAGCTGAAGGAGACCTGCAGGAACGGTGAGTGTGGCCTGCGAGACGCTGCAGTCAGAAGGAACAGGTCAGACCGGAAGGCGTCAGGGTCCACTCTCAGCCACTGTACCTTAGACTGAGGTGCCTCACCTGCTGAGACTCTTTGGTAAACATCTTGCTGTATAAATCAATTATATATAAAAAAAAATCATTAAGCAATGTAGAGTTAGCTGCCGTGGATGAGGGTGTCTGCTAAGATAGTAACAATAAAAGTAATTATTCAAAGACAGTTTTGCAGACACACTAACGTCAAGGAGAAGCACAGATTCTGTTCAACAGGAAAGTGCTCAGCCATTGGCTGACAAGAGTCCAAACAGCCAGTCATGCTGTCAGACCAGAATGTGTGCACACATATTTCCCGTCAGGGGTATGGACCGTCTGTTTCCAACAAACTTCCATTGTAGCATTTCAGGAAAGCTTTATTTCAGCCAGCCAGCTCCGAACAGGAAGTGCAGCAGTATCAGCTGCAGTTTCCCGGTGTGATGCTATCGCAGCACACAGGACAGAGGCCACTTTATCTCTCAGGTTTAGTGCTGTCCAGCAGGGAGGGGCGAGGCTGTTCAGCTCATAGGCAGCGTTAGGGCGGCAGGCTTATTTCCACTTGCCCTGGCCGTGAGGGTGGGGGGGGGTTTCGGACACTGTGTCATACCTGTGGAATTCGGCAGCTCACCTGGCCAGAGAACAAACCCGGGAATCTCTGCCGGCTCGGCCAATTAGCAGGGGAGTATTCCGCAGGAATGAGTCATACAGAGAGTGCTGTTTGCTTCTTTAAAAATTGCTACTCACCGTGACTAACTCACCATCACTCACTGTCAGAGGAATGCCTGAATTGCCCTTATTTGCATACAGTGTGAGACTCTCAGCCAACAGAAAACAAGGGCACATTGACTAAACCCCTGGAGGTTTATAACACCAGACCTGAAATTGACCTTATCTTTTGTTTCTCTCTCTGGTCTGCAGACAAACTGGGGATAAAAACCACTGTCCACGCCATCATAGCTGCTCAGAACCACAGCTCTGTGCCTGACCCAAAGACCAGAGAGGACTTCCTGAAGTGTGAGTCTGATCTCTCAGGGTAACAGCAATGCTGGGGTGTCAGTGAGGGACTGTGGAGGCTGATATAACACCTTCGTACACACTGCATGAACATCCATGAACATTTATGCACATAGGCGTAAACTGACATAAGGCGTCCTTTATCATAAAAATTTAACAGAGTACACTGAGGCGATGCATTATGAGGTGACTCCTTACATGAAGCCCTTCCTGTTCGTTCAGAAGCCCTTTGTTAAATTAGATTTGACGCTTTGATCTGCAGACGCCACGCCTCTCAGCTTTGATGCTGACACCGTGCACAAGTTCCTGCGCCTGACGGAGGAGAGCAGGAAGGCCACCAACACCACGCCCTGGCAGCACGGGTACCCGGACGTGCCCGAGCGCTTCGAGCACTGGCGCCAGGTGCTGGCGGCCGAGAGCTTCTACCTGGGCCGGCACTACTTCGAGGCAGACGTGAGCGGGGAGGGCACGCATGTGGGCCTGACCTACAAGAGCATCGACCGCAAGAGCCAGGAGAGCAACGGCTGCATCACGGGCAACGGCTTCTCCTGGTGCCTGCAGTGGAACGGGCGTGGCTTCTCCGCCTGGCACAGTGACGTGGAGACGCCCCTGAAGGTGGAGAGGTTCACGCGGGTCGGGGTCTACGTGGACTTTGCCAAGGGCGTACTGGCCTTCTACGGCGTGGGCGACTCCATGGCCCTCATCCACCAGTACCAGGCCGAATTCCTGGAACCCCTGTACCCCGCCTTCTGGCTCTCCAAGAAGGAGAACGTGGTTGTTCTGGTGAATCCTGGGGACTCCCTGCCCCTGAAGAGCCCCTCTCCCCCCTCCACACCCCCCAGCCAAACCACGGCCCCTCCACCACAGCAGCAGTAGATTTCCAGACTGCACCTCAGAACTCTCCCCCCCTCCCAGCCCCATTCGCAGATCTTTACTGAGTCAGAACATGCACCCTGTAAAGACTGTAGGATGGCAAAGAACTTGGATCTTGAGAAAAACAGAACAGAACTGAAAAAGTTAAATTCATTAACACTTAAACTGAAGTGGGTCTTATGTTCATTCATAAAACCCATTCATAACACCTTAATAAGCATTAAATAGTTCATCATAAATATTGTCATGAGCATAAATTAATATATTAACCAGTTTATAACAACTGTTTTTCATAGGAAGTATGGCATATGATGTTATAATGTTTATTAGTGCCTCATGACCGTATGTTACAAGTAATAAGCTGGTCATATTGTTTATGGGTGCATTTGGCAATGGTTATGGCCATTATTTAGAACTCATTAAGCCTTATAAATTCTTATAATGCTGCAAAAGGCCCAAATGAAGATAAATCTACATACAAACAAAAAAAATGTTCTAAAAAACATACTGAATTCTTTTCAAACGTGACATGGTTGTCAGCCTTTTTTCAGAAAGATTCAATCTAGCAAGAGTCCTTGGTTCCAGGCTCTTCAGCTGTTATTAGAGAAGGTGTATGGGACTTTTGAAACCTCAAATGAGGTGCCTAAAAGAGGCTTTCATCGGACTTTATTACCTTTTGTTTACATTGGTTACATAATCAACTGTACGGTATGCAACAAAAATGTGACGGGTCTCTGCAATTATCGATTAACCAATGCAATCCAGAGCAGACTCTTCCACTGTGACTGTTATTGGGATACCAGTGTTTCTCTCTGCTCCCTCTCTTCGGCAAAGTGCCAAAGCTGCTGTTACCTTTGTTCAGTGCACTGTGACTTTCTGGTTGACTCTCTGTGTGACTGCAAACCTGTGTTTGGCAATAAAAGGTGTGTCAATGTTTTGCAGGCAGGTACTTCCTTTCTTACTGTGTACAGGAGGTCAGTAAAGGACCACTCACCTGAACTGCTGAGGCTCGGTCTAACCGGTTTGCAAAGCAGAGGTGGCTTCCTGCGTGAGCATAAAAAAACAACATCTGTTACAAACTGGATTAGTGTTATAATTAAAAATGTTATTTTTGGTCCTGGGAATTAGGGCCTTCTTAAGTGTGGAGGCGTCAGGGCTCATGGTCCTACTTTTATTCTATGCTCTGGCAGAACTTCCTCCTTCACAGGCTATCGAAGAGAGTGGATTCACAACAAACATGGCTTCCCAAATAGGACATTCAGGGTCTTTTAGGAGTTATCACACTGTTTATGTGATTGCCTCTCTACAACCATAGAGAAGACTGACTGGCTTCAGGTGATCCCTCTCTTACCAGGGATACAAACCCAGTAGAACTGCAGAGCGCACCAGACAAAATCGCCATTCCTTCACCACTGTTACATGCACTGTCAAAAGATTTCATACATTAATGGTTCATAAGAAAATATGACAGTTCTCGGTCTTTCGTTAACACATGAATAATACATAGTCTTAATGACCGTCCATGGCTACAAAAATTATTTTCCAGTTCATGACGTCCCTATGATTGTATTAGTTTCACTTAACACAAAGTGTTTGCACAACCCCAGACCTGTAGCATTAGTAGCCTAGTGGTTTAGAAATTTAATCAGAAACACTTCCACGCATAAAACCACATAAAACCATTATTTCCACGCATAAAACGAAATAAACGCCAAATTGACAAAACTTCGTCTCTTCTCATTGTAGGATACACGAGAGAGTTGTGCCACAACAAACATGGCTTCAGCAATAGGACGAATCTCATTGCCACTGTCGCACTGTTTATACGATTGCTTCTCGATAACAATAAGAAAAACTAACTAGCTTCCTTCCGAGCAAACAAATCGGCATTGTAGCATTCGTTTATCGTAGATCGCATATTTGTATGTCTACGTAGCTACCGCTTGTTGCTGTTAAATACGTTTGGGTTTTCAGGGGCGACAGCATATTATGTTCATGGTCACGTCATCAGGAAGTGAGTAGCTCAAAATGATGAGACTGGTGAGTGTTCGCTTGCTAAGTAGCTAGCTAGCTTGCTATTTGTTATTACAGTGATTATAAATTACTTTGCTAGCTACCGTTACGTACTTTGCCTGTTTTCCCTGAACGGGAAAGACTTATGGTATAACACACGAGTGGCTGCTAGACTAGATCCTTTCGAAACAGCTATGCAGCCAGCCAGCCAGCTAGGGTGGAAGGTAGATCGCAGTAGTGACTGTCTTGTGGTTAGCTAGCCAAGTATGTTTTTTATTCGTGGATTGCATTGTTTGTACGTCTTTATATGATCTGAACTAGACAGCTAATGAAGTCAGCTGTAATTTGGCGGCGTTGGGACAGGGTGTGGCTAACTAGCTGTCCTGATTACAGTGCTTCGCAATACTTCTTAATTTACAGAAGTTGCGTAGAGTAGCTAGGCTGGTTAGTATTGCTTCCCTCTTTTGGGAAGAAATGAAATCAGTCGGTAACGCGGACGTAAATGCCCGTGACAGGATTCCAACGAGGATGACGTATCGCTGTTTGACGCCGAAGATGATGACGTCAGAAAGTCGAGGAAGTCCAAAATCAAGTGAGTTCCGCAACTGCCGCAGATTTGCTGATTAACAGGGATGACGGAAGCCGAACAATAGTGCGTCCTCGGGGTCCTCTTAAATCCAACGCTTATTCACACACACAGTTTGTTCCTGCTTGTAGGTAGCGAAATGGATGAGTCTTTTCTGCAGTTTACTTGGCTGATGGCTACAGCGTTGCTGCCTTGCATGTTAAACCCACCATCAGAATCATCTGTGAGGAGAATTCGCTACCAAGAGTCATCGCAAGAACACGTCTGTGTAGACAGGACATTCTGAAACATGTCTCTTAGAAGAGCTCTCCCTCGGGCAATGCCGATTTAAAAAGCAGCCAAATGTTAGAGGAATTTGACTATCAAAACACTGAGGCAACGCCCTCGATTAGCACTGACATTTCCCACAAACTGTCACAGGAAAGTAATGTAAGATATCAGTCAGCATTAAGTGTACATCGTGCAGTGATTAAATTGGCTGTGTGGCCAGGGCTGTCGTAGGTTGTGTGTATGTATGAGCGTGTGTATGTGTGTGCGTGCGTGCGTGCGCATGCTTGTGTGTGTACATGCATGTGTGTGTGTGTGTACATGCTTGTCTGTGTGTGTGTGTGTGTCTGTGTGCGGGTGCGCGTGGGCATGTGTGCGTTTGCGAGTGTGTGCGTGTGTGAGGGTGTGTGCACGCGCACGTGCAAGTGTGTGCGTGTGTGTGTATGTGTGTGTGTGTGTGCGCGCATGTGTGCGTGTATGTGTGTGTGTGTGTGTGTGTGCGTGTGTGTGTGCGTGCGTGTGTGCGCGCATGTGTGTGTGTATGTGTGCACGTGTGTGTGTGCGTGTGTGTGTGTTTGTGTGTGCGCGCGTGTGTGTGTATGTGTGTGCGTGTGTGTGTGTGTGTTTGTGTGTGCGCGTGTGTGTGCACGCGCGTGCATGTGCGTGTGTGTATGTGTGTGTGTGTGTGTGTGTGTGTGTATGTGCGTGTGTGTGTATGTGTGTGTGCGGGTGCGCACATGTGTGTGTGCATGTGTGTGTTTGTGTATGTGCGTGTGTGTGTGCTCTCAGAGGTAATCCCTACCCGCGTGTCCCCCGCAGGCACCCTCTGGCCAGCTTCTTCCACCTGTTCTTCCGGGTCAGCGCCATCCTGGTCTACCTGCTGTGTGAGCTGCTGAGCAGCAGCTTCATCGCCTGCATGGTCACCATCATCCTCCTCCTCTCCTGCGACTTCTGGACGGTGAAGGTGGGCCCGCTGACGCGCGGCTGACACCAGCGTGGGTGACAGTCACTGTTTTCCGGTTGGCCGTAGCTCTGTGTAGCTTCGTTGCTTGGATTCCAAACCCTCACACGTCATCTGTTTACGCTCACGTTAATCACCAGACTCGGCTTCGCTGTGGCCTCAACCCCACTGAAATGTGTCCACACATTCTTCACTCTGAAGTCTTTCTTCAGAGCCTGGGTGGTCGGTGTGTTCTCCCTAAACGTTCTACCTCTCTCTCTCTCCCCCTCTCCCTCTCCTTCTCCTCTCCCTCTCTCTCTCTCCCCCTCCCTCTCTCCCTCTGTCCCTCTGTCCCCCAGAACATCACAGGCCGGCTGATGGTGGGTCTGAGGTGGTGGAACCAGGTGGACAATGACGGCAAGAGCCAATGGATGTTTGAGTCCCGAAAGGTAGGCCTGCACACCTGTCATCGGCACGGCAACGACCACATTCCACAGCCTCTGCCGTCTGAATACTCGTAAACAGAATCTGTGTGTGAGGGAGTCTGAGAAAATGAGTGTGTCTGTGTGTGTGTAGGTCACAAGTTCCAGGAAACTGTGCATGAAGAGAGAACACAGCTCTCCAACAGGCTGCACATTCCTGGCTTGTATTTTCTTACTTTTGCAGGCTTGTATTGGACACGCATTATCAGTTCATATAGCTGAATATTTGCTGCGGGTAAAAGGCCTTTGGCTGGGGCACAGCTGCAGCGCCTCCCCCGGGCCTCTCCCTCAATCCAGCAGCGGTCTGGGTGAAAGCCCTGATCTGTGAAAGCCCTGATCTGTAAGCGCTCGGCTCTCCCTCCCACATGCGCTCGTGTGCTCGGCAGCGTCTCCGGTGGCTCGTTCACGGCTCGCTGTGGCAGAGTTTCGCGCGGCGTTCGCTGGAGGGTGTGGCTCTGTGGGATGAACCCGCTGACCCTGCAGTCACACACTCGCAGCTCTCTGTGTCTGACTGAGCTCCTCGCTGCTCTCTGTGTGTGACTGAGCTCCTCGCTGCTCTCTGTGTGTGACTGAGCTCCTGGGTACACAGCGTGCAGTCCCATGCATTCACTCTGTCGCCGTTCCCAACAGCGCCACGGCAACTGGCCCTCAAAGAGCAAGCACATTAACCCATTAACAGCTGAGTGAGTTTAGCAGACTACAGTGACACAATCAGAGCTGAGCCTGTCCCCTGGCGTGGGAGACATGGGGGACACCTGCGTGAAACTGCACTCACCTGCGTCAGGTGGAGCGGTCTCTGCGTGCACATCCACCCTGTGAGCCCGTATCTGCGGCGTTTTCACCTGAGGCTGTGAGGCTCCCTCATTCTGCTGGACAGTGGAGGGGGGGGGGGGGTGATTGCTATTGAGCACGAAAGCACCAGGTCGTAGTATATTCCTGTTTTTGGTTGCATCCAGCTCATTACATTTACGTTTATTCATTTAGCAGATGCTTTTATTGAAAGCAACGTACAAAAGTGCATATAGTAGGCAAACAGGCACAAGGGCAAGATGTGTACAGGTCATTCAAAGCAGATAGTGCTGAAGCTGAGCGCAAGGTCAGTGTAGCGAGACAGAACTAATCTGATCTAAGGTTACATATATCAAATACAGTCACTGGGACAATAAAGTGCTGCTATATTACCTAGGCAAAAATGTGCTACAAATACAACGTAAGAGATAGAGCTACAAGTCTGAGCCAAGAATCTTAGATTTATAAGGTCAAAATGGCAAGGGTGTCAGTCCAGGTAGAGTCTGAAGAGGTGTGCCTTCAGACCACGTCTGAAGGGTTAGATTGAAGGGGTTGTTCTCAGGGGAGTGGGGAGTTCATTCCACCATTGGGGGGCGATGACAGAAAAGCAATGTTGTGAGGAGCATGGGCCTTTTGTTCTGTTGGTGGGAGGAGCGAGGCGTCCGGATGTAGCAGAACGAAGTTGTTGAGCGGGTGCGTAGGGTAGGATGAGGTCCTGGAGGTGGGTCGGGGTGGTCTTTTTTGCAGCAGAAAAGGTGAGGGTCAGGGTTTTGAAGGGAGGGGGCTATTGGGGGAGGGTGCTGCTATGAGACACACCCATGAGGAATGTTCATGAAATTCCTCTGTCCCCCCCAGGGAACGGGGAAGAACCCCCCCTCAGACTCGGAGTCACGGCTCTTCTGGCTGGGTCTGATCATCTGTCCCGTTATCTGGGTGATCTTCGCCTTCAGTTCCCTCTTCTCCTTCAAGATCAAGTGGCTGGTGAGTTCCTTATCTTTGCGTTATGTTCATGTGTGTGGCAGTGTAGCATAGCGGTAAAGAGCAGCGCTTGTAACCAAATGGTTACTGGTTCGATTCCCTGCTGGGGCACTGCTGTTTCACCCTTGGGCAAGGTACTTAACCCAGAATTGCCTCAGTAAATATCCAGCTGTATAAAAGGATAAAGCTGTAACCTGTGTAAGTCTCTCTGGGTAAGAGCATGTGCTAAGTGACTGTAATGTAATGTAATGTGTGTCCTGGTTTTGCACCTGCAGGCGGTGGTGATTATGGGTGTGGTTCTACAAGGGGCAAACCTGTACGGTTACGTCCGCTGCAAGGTGGGCAGCAGGACCAGCCTGAAGAACATGGCCACCAACTACCTCGGCCGGCAGTTCTTTAAGCAGGTGTGTGATCGTGTGCGTGCGTACGTGCGTACGTGCGTGCGTGTGTGTGTGTGTGTGTGTGTATGAGCACATGTGCGTGTGTGAATATATGTTTTTTTTTTTTCTGTTGAGACACAGTGGAAGATTCAGATTTTAACATTTGTTAAAATGTTACCTCATGGCTGCAAGTCCAGCTACATTATTAGTCTGCATGGACGTTACTCCTGTGCGTGTCTGTCTCCATCTGTCTGTTTCAGTCACATTAAATAGGCATTTCCAGTGCTTTGGCAGAGTAGCATAGCCTGTTTTACAGATTGTGCCTCCGTTCCGGAACTGCTTGCTTCTGCAAGCGAGGAATTATGTTTTCAGTGTGATAAGTAGTTTTTACAGAGCGCTTGTCTACAGAGCATGTAACTGAATATATATTTTTTTATTTTTCTGCTCCAACAGGCGATGACA
Source organism: Megalops cyprinoides (assembly GCF_013368585.1). NCBI lineage: Eukaryota > Metazoa > Chordata > Actinopteri > Elopiformes > Megalopidae > Megalops > Megalops cyprinoides. The sequence goes on along the minus strand of NC_050583.1, from coordinate 1,835,435 downwards.
AAGCAAGAGGAATCCTAGTGAGTCCTCCTCCTGAGCCGTTTTCATTAGCTCCAATGATAAACGCTTTTTCTTACAAACTCACTTTGTAAAAAAACATAATAAATCTTCTACTAAAAGGATTGACTAATTTGTAAGGATTATTGTACTTGCGGAACTGTAAATCCAGGTGTGGAGGAACCCCATGGAGGATATTTATTTGCTGTTGGTGCTGGGTTTTTATTCTCAGTAGTGTATTTATATATAAACCTCCACCATGCACTTTTCCTGCTTTTGTTTGGATTTGCTTCTGTTATTTAGAATATTTACACTTCATGGAGAAAATAGCGTTATTTCAGCCGTGTGTCACGCCAGCAACGTCTTTGTACATGTCTGACGATTGTAAAGCAATAAAATAATGTTTGTAAATATTTATTTATATAAATTTATTTAAAACTTGTGTCTTTATTTGTCGCGTGTCACATGTTGTGAAAACACATTTAATAAAGAGAGGAGGAGGAATTAGAAGGGATGAGGAACGGTAAAACGGCCATGTTTTATTATACTTTTATTGTACTTTTATTATACTTTTACTATACTTTTATTGTACTTTTATTGTACGTGTGGAATCCAGCACGACAGATGTTTATACATCCTCAGTACCTACGTGCTGAATGCATCCATGCTATTGTATGCTAGTTCATTTGCCAATATAACTAAACTTCATATGATTATCAGAGAGCTTCACTCTTCAGCAGCACAATGAGGGAGTCTACCCTGCTGCTCGAACTGCACACACATTCCAGTGCCGGCCACAGGAAAGCACCACTGATCACCAATCAGCACCACTGATCACCAATCAGCACCACTGATCACCAGTCAGCACCACTGATCACCAATCAGCACCACTGATCACCAGTCAGCACCACTGATCACCAGTCAGCACCACTGATCACCAATCAGCACCACTGATCACCAATCAGCACCACTGATCTCCAGTCAGCACCACTGATCACCAATCAACAGCCAAATGGGGTTACAGACCTCTGTTTGTGCACCCCAGACATGCTTATTAGATGTGAAGTTGGCAACTTCTGCTCTCCAAATATAAAATTCCTGTCTTATCTGAAGTTAATCACAAGGCGTGTATTTAGAAATGCCAGATCCAGAATGGACCTAAACAATGAGAAATTGAAATGTAAAAAAGTTAAGGGTGTACATTTAAAGGAAAAGGGAATAAAATGTGCACGGATTACCTACACATGAATGTAATGATACCATCCAGGTTATTTTTGTAATATTCATATTATCAGTCGGTAGTGACACATAGAGGACAATAGTGGTATTATACTTTTCTGTTACTTTCTGTTTTCTGTAACACTTCCGTGTTGTTTTGCGAATGTCTCAGCCATTTTTAATATTTTAGAAATATAAGACGCAAGGTGTATAAATATAAATGTCACAGAACACTACGAAGAAATGTGTGAATTGAAAACGGTGTTTGCCACAACACAAATGGCGGCCGGACCCGACCGCGGGAGTCAGCGGAAATACAGCAGGACTTGCGCTCACAGCCTGTCATGAGTGACTCGGGGCTGGGACCCGTTTGAGTTTTCTGATCTATATGTATTAGACGTTAATTGGAGCCAAAGCAAGGCAACACCGTCCCTAAGCATGATTCCGACAGAGGATGCGTCTGCGAGGAAGAAGGAGATAGAGGAGAAACTGAAACAGGTTAACGGCGCCTTCTTACCAGCGACACGGTTAGCAAAGTGTGAGGGGAGGAAACCTGAAATTACTGCCCAGCTGATAGAATGCTATGTAAACAGCCCTGAAACCGGAGCTGGACCTCCCATAACCATTGTGTTTTGAGCCGTTTTCACTCGCTGCGCTGCGTAAATGCTGACTAACCGACTTCATCTTTACCGGCGAGCAGCGCTGTTTAAATCGAGCGGCTGTAAACATACGGAATGCTGGCCAGCGTTTGGAGTTGCGACACAGTGCGGAAGCGAAAAGGAAAGAAGGCTTGATAGGGATTCTTTGCATGCTTTGAACACACGCTGCACTGGTTACAATTCAAAGCTTCTGTGTCTTTGTTAAAGTAACTAACACAACACACGGCCGCTGCTCGCTCTGGTACACCCTGGTGCAGCTAAAATATGGACGTTACGCGTTGTTTGTCTCTGTACTCTTTTCTTATTGCCAATTTCCCGATAGGAACAGGACACACTGACCTTTATTCGCGAAAATTTAGAGAAAAGCGATCAACTGACCAAGGGCATGGTAAGGAAATAAAACAAACCCCGCATGCACGACATTGTCAGTTCCAGGAGATGACAGCAAAGCCATCTGTGCCAGTGATTGTATTACGTGTATATAGTGATTAGAAAGATAAGTGAACATGAATAAAGGCACGAGTGTCATTTGCATGTTTTGCAAAAACAGTGTGAATGTAAAGCATCATTGCAGAGACCGGTAGTGTTAGAGCCAGCGCAGAGTGTCCGTTAGAGGGCGCTGATGGGCTCTGATGCGTCCCCCCCCCCCCCCCCCCCCCCAGGTGACCATCCTGTCGTCGTTCGAGAGCCGGCTGGTGCAGCTGGAGAACTCCATCATCCCCGTGCACAAGCAGACGGAGAACCTGCAGCGGCTGCAGGAGAACGTGGACAAGACCCTGTCCTGCCTGGACCACGTGATCAGCTACTACCACGTGGCCAAGGACACAGACAAGATCATCAGGGAGGGGTGAGATGGCCTGCTGGGGGAGGGGGGGGTATATGTATGGTTATTGCTGTGATGCAAACTAATGTAGTGGAAGCAGGGCAGCAGTGACAGTTGCTATAGATGCAGGCAGCTGTTGCTGTTTGCAGTGAGGAGGCTCAGTGGTGTTCTGTGTGGAGATGTGGTTACAGCGGTGCACCCCGCGCTCATGCTAAATGATGTAATGTAATGTAATGCCAGGCAGGGTAGGCCAGTTTCAGGCTAAGTTGATAATTGTGTCAGCCAGTCAAATGAATAGATGGTCCGACAAATAGCTATGGCATGACTCAGTGCTGACAGTAACCTCTCTCTCTGTGTGTGTGTGCATTTGTGTGTGTGCACTCGCGTGCGTGTGTCTGTGTGCGTGCGTGTGTCTGTGTCTGTGTGTGTGTCTGTGTGTGTGTCTGTGTGTGTGTGTGTGTGTGTGTGTGTGTGTGTGTGTGTGCGTGTGTGCATGCGTGTGTGCGTGCGTGTGTGTGTGCATTTGTGTGTGTGTGTGTGTTTCAGACCTGCTGGCAGACTGGATGAATATCTGGCCTGCATTGCTAAGATTCAGAAAGCTGTGGAGTACTTCCAGGACAACAATCCAGACAGCCCAGAGCTCAACACTGTGGTGAGTCTGTCTCCTCCTTTCTCTCGCTCTCACTGTCACACAGAAAGTGTTAGTAGGTAGAAATCATTTCAGGTGGACTGGTGTGTCAGATGGAAGTTCTCTCCATTTGGGCATGCAGGTGAGAGAATCTGTGCAATGTCATCAGAATTGTATGCACTTTCTCCCTGTGATGTGGCTGGCGGATGCTCTGGTGGAGACTAAGAAGTCCTGCATCCTGCGTCACTCACTGACTCCCTGAGCTGTCCCTACAGTGCAGTACTATGGTCTGGCCACCAGAGGGCACCAAGGCACTAGTAAGAGAAAGCTTGGGACTGGTCACAGTGTCCTGAGCAGTGCCTGCTCTCGCCCTTGCTTTGCGTCCCTCAGAAAGCGCGGTTCGAGAAGGGGAAGGAGCTGCTGGAGGCGGAGTTTCGGGGCCTGCTGACCCGCTACAGCAAGCCGGTCCCCCCTGTCCTGATCCTGGACGCCATCGGGGGGGACGAAGAGCTGGAGGTGCAGGAGGAGGTGACGCTGGACCACCTCCCCGAAGCCGTGCTTCAGGACATCATCTGCATCTCCGGCTGGCTGGTGGAGTACGGCCGTAACCAGGGTAAGCGCATCTCTTGTTACCCTTCATCCGCTCTCCTCCTCTCCCTCTGTCTCTCAGCTTCTCACTCCCTCTCCTCCTCTCCCTCTGTCTCTCAGCTTCTCACTCACCCTCTCTCTCCCTTTCTCTCTCTCTCCCTCTCTCTCTCCCTCTCTCTCTCCCTCTCTCTCTCTCTCTCTCCCTCTCCCTCTCTCTCTCTCCCTCTCCCTCTCCCTCTCCCTCTCCCTCTCCCTCTCCCTCTCCCTCTCCCTCTCCCTCTCTCTCTCTCTCTCTCTCTCTCCCTCTCTCTCTCTCTCTCTCTCTCTCTCTCTCTCTCTCTCTCTCTCTCTCTCTCCCACTCTCTCTCTCCCTCCCTCCCTCTCTCTCTCTCTCTCTCTCTCTCTCTCTCCCTCTCTCTCTCTCTCTCTCTCTCTCTCTCCCTCTCTCTCTCCCTCCCTCCCTCTCTCTCTCTCTCTCTCTCTCTCTCTCCCCCTCTCTCCCTCTCTCCCTCGCTGAGCAAGTAACGAAAGCTGTGTATTCTTCATTATCACACAGTCTAGCCATGTGTCACCCTTCATTTCAATTGGCTAAGTAGCCCCCTCTCTTCAAATCAGCTGCTGTGTCCTGCATTTCCCAGGGTGGGGCTGAGATAGAGATAGACCCCCCCCCCCCCCCCCCCCCCCACACCGGTACCCTTCCCACTTTCACTGTAAAGTGCTCTAAGGTCCCTGAAAGTCATTATATAAATGCATAAATGATGCATTATTGTCATCATAATTGAAATACTTATTTGAGAAGGGATGCCTTTACAGTAGTTTTGACTGACTCGCTGAAGGAGGCGGGACACCACGCAGAGCCCCACACAGAGACTCCACAGCTGTGTTGTTACCCCTGAGCACCCGCGGAGCTGATGTCTGTGTTCTTCTCTCTGGCTCCGCCCCCCTGCAGACTTCATGAACGTGTACTTCCAAATCCGATCCAATCAGCTGGACCGCTCCATCAAGGGGCTCAAGGAGCACTTCCGAAAGAGCAGCGCCTCCTCGGGGGTGCTATATTCCCCCGCCGTGCAGAGCAAGCGCAAGGACACGCCCACCAAGAAGCCCCCGAAGAGGCCAGGTAAAACCCGCCCCCACGCTGCGCCACACCCACCCAATCCCAGAGCGCAACGCTGCAGCCACTCCACCCAGACAGCCAATCACAACTGAGAATACTAACAGCCGCGAATTCACTAACCAGTCAAAGTGAACCATGTTAACTGTGGTGACTCAGTTTCCTCCCCTGTAAGTACAGGTGTATTATAAAAGCATGCAAACAGCTGTGAAGGCATTTCACAGAAGCATAAAGAGCATGGATCAGAGAGGCCATTCAGCCTTTATCAGTGCCACGTTGTCTTTTCTCCAGGAGGCGCTTCCTGTTTCCCTGTTAGCTCCAGTATTACCCACAAGCCACTGCGATTGTCAGATTTTTACCACACTTCCTGGATTCGCCGATGATAAGGACACCCTGTGAGAGTGTGTTCTACCTCACTTCCTGTTCCTCCTACAGCTCCATTGTCCTGATTGACAGGTGGAAATCCCTCCCCTTTCTTGGTTCCATCGTTTTTTCCCCTCCTCTAATGACCTTCTTTCCCCTCTCTTTCCATGTGTGTGTTTTCTCTGATGATGGCAGTCTACTTCCCAGGTAAAGAGCAGCCTGAGTGTTCATTGTCCCACCGCTTGCTTCATGATAACAGAATGCGGCACTCCACAGCACACAGAGAGTCACAGCCTGACACTCATCCCTCCCGCAAGCAGCCGAGTCACCAACTCCAAACAGAAGAGTAGAGCTACAGGGGAAACCAGCTGCTAGAGCAGAGAGGCCCTCGTTAGCGAGACTCATACAGCTCATGTTGCTAGAAGAATGCTGAAGCTATAGGATAGCTATCACGTCAGAGCACCTCATCAATGATACAGCTTCAAGCCAAGGCACAGCGTCATGATATGCATGCCAGCAGTCTGCATAGAGCAACCATATACAACCATATGCATAGAGCTTAAAGTGGTAAGAAAACCCTTCCCAGTGTCATAGCATAGAAAGTCCGGTAATGAACCTTAAAAGCAGCTCCAGGAACAGCTGTAGGAGCAGCTGTAGTTGTGGCCAGCCCTGTGGCAGTGAGACGTTTAGGATGGCGGACTGGGAAAAGGAGGAGGAAGACTGAAGTGGCTCTTCCACAGTGACAGCGGCTGACAGTCATTCTCTGCCCTGCACAAATTAGGATGTAAAGCCAAAGCTGTGTGAAGGGGCAGAGTCTCGCCTCCTCCCTGCTCCTCTACGCAGCCATGCTGCGCCTCCCTGCACCTCCCTGCGCCTCCTTTCTGCTCCTCCGGGTGCACTGTCCCTCCTCTGAAGCAGCTTTGCCCTGTCTGTGCTGTGTCTGTGCCCCTTAATGAGGAGCGCTGTGGCGATCCTGCTGCAGGTGTAGAGCACACAGTGATGCTCCAGTGTCATCAGTCACAGCGTTAGTGTGGTGCAGGCCAGCAGAAGGGTGCATGCAGTCATCAGCAGCGACTTCAGCTGAAGGAAAGCGCATGAACTCGCAGGAGAGTTTAGTGGCATCGACACACCTGGCTGTGTCACTTTGATGCAGGGAGGACAGGTGAGCATTCGCTGACGAGCCAGGCAGACATTCAGCATCACGCCGGTCTGTTACAGCACTGCCCCGCAGCCCTGATCATTGGGACACACTGTCCGGTGCTGGTGTCTGTGAACAAGGGCTGAATGAGCTGATTACCGATCTTTACTTCATATCTGTTTGAGCTGTTATAAAGATAGTTGTTCATTTCACATGTTTTGGGTAATAACTGCATCATAATGAATTCTGTGTAGCTGCATCAGTTAAGATTAATTAGCTTCTCAATTACATGTTCTTGACCCCAGCGAATATCTAATTACCCAGTGATTATTCATAAAAGACAAATGCCTTTATAATTGCTACCTTGTTAAAGTGCTCAGATTAATAGACAAATGTACAAAAGCACTTTTGTGTTAATCAGTCTGCTGGAACTCCCATCTGTAACAGAGAGGGAAGGTGGTGCAGGACTCAGGTTAGCCCTCACTTAGTGGCACAGCAAAGCCACGTAAACAGGGAGACCAGCTGGGACAGCAGCCAGGAAGCACAGCGTGGGCCCAGGTCCAGCCGAGGGAGGCTGTGTGCTACACCGCTGAGTAAAGCGGATGTTTCTAGGAGGATTAGCCTGCAGGGCTGGAGTGGTTGGAAGGCAGTGGCATTCTGTGAGAAGGAGCTGTGGGTGTGGCCAAGCAGTGAGGTCATAAGGCCATTCCCTCCCACTCTCACCTTCACCATTGAAACCCTCTGTCTTTCCATGACCAGCTCATTGCATGGGACTGTGTCAGACATTGCTCGAAGGCTTCATGTCATTGTCACCCAGTCAGTGAATGTGCTACATGCTTACCGACGCGCTACTAACAGAATGGATGTGAGACCGTTAGGCTAACTCTCCGGCTTTCCCTCTTCAAGAACTGCTTTTAGCCATGAGCCAGCGCATAGCAGCGAAAATGTGCAATCCTGCAAGCGTTCGACAGCGTCACTTCTGACACGCGGCTGTTAAAGGAATGTGATTTTACTGTTAACGATTTACTGTAACTGTACTAAACATGACTGTACTTTTCTTGTTAGCTATTTTGTGAGCTGATGAATAATTTGTTTCCTGTTTGAAGTTTATTTCCGTATTATGTTGTTTTTATGGGATAGTTGCGTTTTTTGTGTAGTTCTCTGGTGTTGTTTTGTCTACCTGTGGTGTTTTGTGTCACTGTTTTGTGTAGTTGTGTTGTTTTGTATCGCTGTTTTGTGTAGTTATGGTGTTTTGTGTAGCTGTTTTGTATCGCTGTTTTGTGTAGCTGTGTTTTGTGTAGCTGTGTTTTGTGTAGTTGTGTTTTGTATCGCTGTTTTGTGTAGCTGTGTTTTGTGTAGTTGTGTTGCTTTGTATGGGTGTGTGGCGGTGCTGGGCAGCGGTCCCCTGGGCCCCCCTCTCCCCCTCGGTGCTGTGGGATTTGGTGGTAGAAGGATGTGGTGCTGCTGGTGCTCTCTCTCTTTAGCCGTTTTCTCTTCATTTTTCCTCCTTCCTCCCCATCCTGCTGCACTCCTGGGCTCTCTCTCTCTCCCTGCTCTCTCTGGGACGATCAGGGACGATCCGGAAGGCTCAGAACCTTCTGAAACAGTACTCTCAGCACGGGCTGGAGGGGCGAAAGGGGGCGTCGACCCTCCCTCCTCTGGAAGGTAACGCACACCTCTTCTCTTTACTGCCGTGGTAACAGTGCACCCCTCTGTCTCCAGCCTTTTCCTTTTGGGTTTCCCTTGGTGTTTTTTTCAAGAGCAGAGAGACAGGAACCACCATGTGAGCCACAGCAGCTTCACCGAAGGCAGCGCGGTATAGCTTTAATCAGAACCAGAAGGCTTTAGGTTCAAATCTCAGGTTGAGTGCTAGAGCGAGGCACCCATCCTGAATGACTTCACTTGATATTCTGCTCCGTAAACTGATTACATAGTTACTTACAGAACACATGCTAGGCAAATGAAATATTAAATAATGTAATGAATGTTCAACAGGGTTGTGGGGGGTCATGCAAACACCGCCATCGTTAGTTGTGTAGAGCGACGCCACTGTAGGGTCTGTCGCAGTTGTGGGCTGTAACGGGAAATGAGATGGACGACGATATGCGTTCAGAGAACCCAGAGTAATCCAGCCTTAACAAGCTGCTGCGACGCCCCCCCCTTTTTATAAAGGCCTTAAACAGGCCCTCCGGTCACAGTCTTTAATTTGCCGCTGCTGTCTGTCAGTGGGAGGACGCAGGAGGGTGTATAGTGTTTCACGTGCGCTGCGCTGTCCTGACCTGCCGTGTTACTGCCTGTACAGCGGTGGTTCCTGTGGGGTAACCTGCACTAACACTCTTTGTTCAGGGGAAGGGCACACAGGTACGCAAGCCGTATAGCCTCCCTCTCTCACACTGGAGCCAGTGAAACACCCCCCTGCCCCCCATCCCCCCGCTGGGTGCTTGGTGGCTGGTATGTGTCTGTGGTAAAGCCCTACGTACTTTTGCCCAAGTATTTCCCCTGGTCATGTGACACAATCACCCCCCGATCCCCCCCAACCCCCTACGCCAGGTCACGATCACGACCTGCGGGTCAAACACCTCACCGATGTCCTGAGCGAGAAGCACGGGGCGGCCGCAGGTGAGTTCGGCTGAGGGGGAGCCATGGTAACGGAGGGGAGACAGCTCCCCTGCTGGGCGGGAGGGGACAGTGTTTCAGCAGCACACCAGCGTAGGCGTGTCAGCTTCCCCTCAGTCTGTGCAGCTACTGTGTGGAGCGGTAACACTGCTGCCCCATACCACGTGTATCCACCACTTTCTGAAATCAACATGTTTTTCTAAGTTTTGGGGGTGTTCTTTGTTAAATGTATGTAAAATTATTTCAACATTCTGTGTCTTAATGTTGTCACGGAAACTGGCTGTGCATGTGCTGCTGATTCACTCCAGATATGTCTTTGGTTACACTGAGACATTAAGTTAAGCAGAACCCATGCAGTTATACTGGTGAAAGTACACACCTGTCACTGTTAAAACAGGCAGAAATTTTATTATTAATGTAATGTCATGTAATGATATAGTATGGTCCTGACATTGTTAAAACAGCCAATTGTTATTAATCATAAATGTAATTATTTTTTATTATTATCCTGATACAGTACGAGCCCTAAAATGGGCAAACGTTCTTTTATCTCATATTTGATTGCTATTCAAAGTTGGCTTCTGATTGGTGTAGTCAGTCAGTGCCCCCTGCATTAGACGCCGGGCCGAGGCCCTGCTGTCTGACAGCCCCGCTCACGTCCCCCCCCCAGGGAAGGACGACGTAATGGACATCGAGATAGACTCGTACATCTACTGCATCAGCGCCTTCGTCAAGCTGGCCCAGAGTGAGTACGTCCTGCTGACCGAGATCATCCCCGAGCACCACCAGAAGAAGACCTTCGACTCCCTCATCCAGGTCAGAGGTCACCAGGGTCACCCGCGGGTCGTCACGGAGACAGCAAGACTCCCTCATGTTGCTGCAAATAACATCCGTTTCTCTCCTGATCAGTTCTTTTCAGACTGTTAATACATTGTCAGATCGCCACTTAAACTCTTTACTGAGGCTGATGAGATTTGAGTGGGAGTTTCCGCTCTTATCTGGTTAAGCCTGGAGCTAGTCTTGTTGCCTCTGTCTGTACTCTGAAGATTGTTCAGCGGCAGCTCTGTGATGTGTCAGTGTAGAGTGGTCCAATCGCTGCCCGACACTGTGATCTCCCTTACTGTGACGCAGTGGTCATGGATCTGGGATTGTGACCAGAATGTTGTGGGCTCAGGTCCCAGGTGGAGCCAGGTGGACCACTGTCACTGGACCCTTCAGTAATGTTTTACCTCTGCTACTGCAGTAGGTATGCACCTGTAGGAGTAGATGGTACCTGAGAAAGGTCAGCTCTGAGGGTCAGGGCATCAGCCAGGCTGATGTTATAAGAATGTTTATCGTTTCGTGTCCGTGCAGGAGGCGTTGGACGGGCTGATGCTGGAGGGGGAGAACATCGTTTCGGCAGCCCGGCGGGCCATAATGCGGCACGACTACTCGGCCGTCCTCACCATCTTCCCCATCCTGAGGCACCTGAAGCAGAACAAGCCGGAGTTCGACGCCACGCTGCAGGTAGGGAGCCGGGGGCGGGGCACGGGGCACGGGGCAGGGAGCACAAGTCCAGTCATTCCCACAGGGTTAGACACTTAGGCAGCCTGCAGGGGGCGCTGTCTGCAATGCAGAATTAGCCTCTGTGCTGGAGAACTGGGGATTTTATCAGTTCAGAAGTCAACAGGAGTGGGTAGGACAGCGTACGGAGCTTGAAATAATTAGCCAAAACTGAGTGCTTTAGACAGACCTAATGTAAATGACTGCGACAGCACGCTACATTCAGCTGGTATCAGGTCAGTGCATCGGCCAGGCTTGGGAGTGAGTAATGCAGTCCCTGCCCCTCGCCGGCTGTTCCCAGGGCACCGCTGCCAGCACCAAGAACAAGCTGCCCACCCTCATCGCCTCCATGGAGACAGTCGGAGCCAAAGCGCTGGAGGAGTTCGCCGACAGCATCAAGGTACGAATCCCGCTCTCCGCCCTCCACGGTGTCCTGACCAGAGCTTACCTGCAGCCAGTCATAAAGCCAGCCTTGACCGCTGCGAGCACCCGGACAGCTGGTCACCCACGCATCAGCTGCTAACAGCTGCCATTAGTTTCAGGGGTGCTGAGTTTTGCTGAGTTATGTAATAGGAAGGCATCATTAGAGCATGTTTGTTTGACAGGCCAGTGCAGTTAAAGTATAGCTTTTAATAATTAGTTCTTTGACATTGTCTCACTGCACGTTTCTCATTCAATACTACATGTTCTTTTTCCTGTTTTTTTAAGTGTAATTCCCTCTCCCTTACATATTTAGCTGCTTTTTAATGATTCTGGACATTATTTAGTTTGAAATAGTGACGTGGAGGTGATGTGTATCTCCGTCAGTGCTGGTGTGTAGGTTATGCAGGTGTGACACCAGCTCAGCCAGTCACTCTCTCACCTGTTGTTTTCTGAATTTCTGAATCTCAGAATGACCCTGATAAAGAGTACAACATGCCGAAGGACGGTACGGTGCACGAGCTGACCAGCAACGTGAGCTCCCCTTTCATCTCTCCAACGCCTACTCTACACTGTTTCGTGCTTAACATGTCGCTGATTTCTTTCCCAGGTGTTCTTGGCAAAAGATTTTAAGATTCTAAAAGATAAGATTTTAATCTCTGAGACTCCCTTGCTGGATGAAGGTTTACATGAAATGAAAAATCATGCAATCATAGTCATATTACGCATCAGAGCAAAGTTTTTTCTGCATAGCTGTGGTGTGTATGTGTCTGTGTGTGTCTGTGAGTGTCTGTGAGTGTGCCTGTGAGTGTGTGCGTGCGTGAGTGCGTGCGTGTGTGAGTGTGAGTGTGTCTGTGTCTGTGTCAGCGTGTGTGTCTGTGTCTGTGTGTCAGTGTGTGTCTCTGTGTCTGTGTGTCAGCGTGTGTGTGTCTGTGTGTGTGTCTGTGTGTCAGTGTGTGTCTCTGTGTCTGTGTGTCAGTGTGTGTGTCAGTGCGTGTGTGTCTGTGTCTGTGTCTGTGTCTGTGTCTGTGTCTGTGTGTGTGCGTGTGTGTCTGTGTCTGTGTGTCAGTGTGTGTGTCAGTGCGTGTGTGTCTGTGTGTGTGTGTGTGTGTGTGTGTGTGTGTGTGGTCCTGACGATGATGCTCTCTCTCCTCCAGGCCATCCTGTTCCTGCAGCAGCTGCTGGACTTCCAGGAGACAGCAGGCGCCATGCTGGCCTCCCAAGGTGCGAAGGAGCGGTGTGGTCCCCCAGCAGCCTGCTCCCCTTTAACTGGAACTACCTTTACCGCAGAGTCCCCACAGATAGAATCACCTTTACCATAGAGTCCCCACAGCCAGAATCACCTTTACCATAGAGTCTTCACGGATAGAATCAGCTGTAGCAGGATAGATTCCCTGTAACTATATAAGTCATCAGTCATCAGTTTACCACAGAGTACCTGGAACCACCTTTAGCACATGCAAACACACGCTGACACGCACACACACACACACACACACACACACACACACACACACACACACACTTCTTATAGAATATATTTTGGTTGTGCTATCTCTGGTGCAAACCAATACAGCTCGTCAGTTTTCGTACATACACATGGTTTATTTTAATCAGATGGTGTTTAAAAATAAGCGATGGGTACACTGTATGATGTGTACTCTATGGCACTGTTTATCTGAGCTGAAATAACAGACCGCCCCATTATACCGAGTGAAACAAGTCTGCCGTCCCCTAAATGTTCCATTTGCATCGGCTCGGGTTACCCTTCCTCTTCCTCTTCCTCTTCCTCACTGTGATGTTCAGACTCCGCCCCCTTGCTTGCTGCCCCTCCCCACAAGCAGATTCAGGCCATCCTTTCCCTCACTGTCGCTGTTGCCTCCAGGCCAGCAGGGGGAGCTCTCTGACACACGCTACAGTTCCTGCTTCCATGGCAGGGTACTTGTTCATTAACAGCATCATAAACAATGTCCTTTGCAGATGGCGTTTGTACCGTGTTTAACTTTTATGATGGACTTTATGTTAGATGTTTGCACTGTGCTTGAGTCAGTACGAAACATGTCTGAAATTCCAGCTCTGTGACGTGATGGGAAGAGGCAGGGAAAGCAGGTCTTCCTGTTGGTGTGCGAGTCGGAGGGCTCTCCCCAGGCATCCCCGGTTCCACTCCTCTCATGTCCTGTCTGTCTGGTTGTCATGGAAATGCTTCTGCTTAACTAACTAAACTTTCTAACCTTTTGCACTTTGCCTCTCTCTCCGTCTTTCCCTCCCCCTCTCCCTCCTTTCCCTCTCTCCCCCATTCTTTCTCTTTCTTCCCCTACCATTTTATTCCTTTTACTTTCTCTCTCACTCCTTTTCTGTCTCTCCCCCTCCTCTTTTATTTTCTCTCCTTCTCCATCCCCCTCTCTCCCTCTCTCTTTTTCCTCTCTCCCGTGGACTGTAGTCCTTGGGGACACTTACAATATTCCATTAGACCCCCGAGGTAAGCAGAAACCAGTGAACACCCTGTGAAATCCTGCCCACACTGATCACACATTAAAAAGATCCACGGTCTGACGTGGATGAAGGGGGTGGTTACTTCAAGCTGTCAGTGGCTTTGGAACAGTAGGGTTTCTGGAAGAGCCATCGCTGTAATACCCGAGGCCTATGAATATAGGCTTGTTGGCTCTGTGTCTTTAAATTGGTGTTAATAACACACCACAGTTGATTCTGTTGCCAAGGCATTAATCACAGAGATCATTGCGTTTAGTTCAGTAGTTTAGCTGATTCATATGAATTATCCTAAGACGATTTCCGATGTTATGAGAAGCAGTTACAGTAATTCATACAGATATTTGTTAGAGGCCAGGATAGCGGGTATGAAGCTTGTATTAACAGGTTTTAAATGTGATTATAACATTTTCTCCTCTGTTTCAGAGACCAGTTCATCTGTGAGCAGTTACAGTTCTGAGTTCAGCCGGAGACTGCTCAGCGCGTATATTTGTAAGTGTGTCATCGCCCGCACACTCCAGGCTGGACCTGATACAGCGTATCTCTGTTATCTATCCCTGATTCATGAAACGAAACCCTATTTGATAATATTTTGAGGAAACAAGGTCCTTAAGTAGGTCCTTAAAAATATTAAGGACCTGTGTGACATTAAGTCATACCCTACAGATAAGAATGTCATTCCCTTGAGATGAATATGTCCCTTGGAGAAAGAAATGTTTACTTTGCATGCCTTGAGGAATTAATTTGTAGTTGCAATATTTCAGATGTTTGTCATTTAAATGTTTTTTTTTGTGATCAAAGCTCTTCTGTGTGGATTCGGGGGAAGGTTTGTGGCTAACTTCCTCACCTGTTGTGTTTTTCAGGTAAAGTTCTGGGTAACCTGCAACTCAACCTGCTCAGCAAGTCCAAAGTGTACGAGGACCCAGCCCTGAGCGCTGTCTTCCTGCTGAACAACTACAACTACACGCTCAAGTCACTGGAGAAGTACGCTCCCCTCAAATGCCTGTCTTCAGCTCCCTCAGAGACACACATCACATCAGCAGCACAGACACAGAGTCATCGACCACGATTACACACTGATCCAACAGCCTTACCACGATTACACACTGATCCAACAGCCTTACAATGATTACACACTGATCCAACAGCCTTACCACAATTACACACTGATCTACCAGCCTTACCACAATTACACACTGATCCAACAGCCTTACCACGATTACTCACTGATATACCATCCTTACCACAATTACATTTACATTACATCACATTTATTCATTTGGCAGACACTTTTATCCAAAGTGACTTACAAGTAAGGTAGAGAACAACATAAGCAAAAAACCATAAGGAGTCAGCAATATTAGAAGTGCTGCATGACCATGTTTCAGTGGTTGGCCACACAAGGTACAAGCTAGCTAGGTACAATTACACACAGATTTACCGTCATTATGAGAACAGAGTGATCAGACACACTGATTTAT
This sequence comes from Megalops cyprinoides, assembly GCF_013368585.1. Taxonomy (NCBI): domain Eukaryota; kingdom Metazoa; phylum Chordata; class Actinopteri; order Elopiformes; family Megalopidae; genus Megalops; species Megalops cyprinoides. Next base: position 1,820,367 of record NC_050583.1, on the reverse strand, counting down.
GGCTGACTAAGACGGGATCTCTGCAGGTCGGAGTTGATCCAGCTGGTGGCTGTCACCAATAAGAAGGTGGAGAGCTCGTACCGCGAGCTGATTGAGCAGCAGGTGCAGGTGTACCAGCGCAGGTGAGCAGTTTGAGTGAAGACGACCACAGTAAGAACAATGTGAACTTTGGCCAGCCGTCTGCAACACCTTTAACCTTTGACCTTCCCTGTGCTGTGTGGCAGCTGGTGGAAGGTGATGGAGCACCTGATGGACAGGAACATGCCCACCTTTCAGCCGGGCACCAAGGTGAGTCCGTCCACCTGACGCCAGAGCTTTCCCCTCTCTCCCACACCTCCCTAACACACCCCCCCCCCCACCCAGACACAGCTAATTTGGGAAAGCAGTATGTTTCAAAAAGTACTGCATCCTGCAATTCCGGTCTTTTCACACACTCTTACCTGTGTAGATAGACTCACCACCTCCTTTTCCTCCTCCCCTCCAGCTGAAAGATAAAGAACGACAGATGATAAAAGACAAGTTCAAGGTAAGGCGGGAAGGGACGCCCCCGTTGGCTGTGTTTTTGTGCTTGCCGGTCTCACGGCCAGTTCACAGATCACTGCAGAAGAGTGAGGATTGGGGGCTGACCTTTGACCTTTGCTGTGGCCGTGCAGGGTTTTAATGACGGGCTGGAGGAGCTTTGTAAGATCCAGAAGGTGTGGGCCATTCCTGACACCGAGCAGCGTGACGCTATCCGCCAGGCACAGAAGAGGATGGTGTCCGAGGCCTACAGGAACTTCCTGCACAGGTGAGATGCACTAACCTGTCCACATGTGGGGGAGATGTAAACACCTGTCCACACACAGGTGAAAGGCACTTCCCTGTTCACACGTGGGAGAGATGTACATACCTGTCCACATGTGGGGGAGATGTAAACACCTGTCCACACATAGGTGAGACACAGTAACCTGTCTGCATGCAGGAAAGCCATAACTAGCCATTCCTAATCAGGTGTGACACTCCTACCTGTCTACATGAAGGTGAGACGCATGTACTTGTCCTCTTGCATATGGTGTGGCTCATGTGTTTTATTAAGATTTATTTCCATCTACTGTATACATTGCTGAGAGTTTCAGAAGCCATTCAGGTGAAATACCCTGCTTAAGGGTACAGTAGCACTGCCCCAAAATGGATTCAAACTCGGGCTGGGCGATATAGCCACTGTGATATATCGAATAGCTATTTTTAGCGTAATAACAGCTATCCCCGGCATGTGGCATTAGGTTTCTTCCCGCATTGTTTTCCCTTTAGGCATTGTGGTGAAGGGTGAGAGCAGTCACCCCTGGTGCTGTGATTGTGTGTTTCCTCCTCCATCACTGGAGATTAGGAAAGCACCCTGTATCCCATGTATGAGTATCCCTTTTCTGCAAGTATATCTACGTCTTTCATGTCTGAATCATTAAAAAAAAACTGAATTTTCTACACAGATATTCCAGCATATCGTTCACCAAAAACCCAGACAAGTACCTCAAGTACAAGCCGGAGCACGTGGAGGAGATGATCGAGAGGCTATTCGACACCTCAGCCTGAGCCACAACCCTGTGCCACACCCCCCTCCCCCCGCCAAGACCATGCCCTGTGACCTCACAGACTGCCGCTTTGCCTTCTGGGAGTGAAAAATGCCTTCTTTATACAAAAGACATTATTTATGTATTATTTCTTTCACGCCTTATTAGGAGATTCTGAATGCAATAAAGGAGAAATCACTGATTTTGAATCTTGGTGTTTGAAGTTCCTGCCGTTGATATTTTTAAAAGGCACTGTTTGTGTCTATGCTTAAGGCTATTGTGTGTATCCTGCTCATGAGTGTGGGGGTGAGTGTGTGTGTGCGTGCGTGCGCGTGTGCGTGTAGTGTTCGGTGATTTTCTAGGTCCTAAAGTCATTTTCAGTGCTTTATTGAGCAGAATGCTGAGACAACCGTACGCACCCAAACTCTATACTGCACTCGGCAGTCTCCTCATGCTGCAGGGTGATACACACACCATTACATCACATTACAGTTTAATCACAGACGCTCATCACTTTCACTTCACAGCTGATCTGAGGGATTTGCGTAGCTTACTTTTTTAGCTGAGCCATTTATACAGATGGATGTTTACTGAAGTTAAGCACCTTGCCCAAGGTTTCAAACGGCGCTCCATCCGTGGCACGAACCAGCAGCCTTTGGTTTACAAGCCCTGCTCCCCACCACTGGCGCGAACATGGCTACCGCCCACGGTCTGCCACGTGTATGCTGGGCTACACTCCTCCTCCTGCACTCTCTCTGCCTGTGAGACAGGCCGCCAACCTCCCAGCTTCAAACCATACCGTGCCCCTCTCTGCTCCTGTGTCCGCTTTCCCAACCACTGTGGGTTTTTGTGGAAAATAAAGTTTCTCATTTTCTTTGACTCCAGAGCACAAAATGTTCACGTTGTTGACCTCTTTTCCTTCTGCGAATATACGGCCCTGAAAAAAACCTCTATTAAAATTAAACACACATCCAGGTTAACACTGAAAGCAAGGCTGTTAGGGACCACAATGGACTTTGATAATTGAAAGTAATCACTCTGCACATTCATTCAGCTGAGTTGCACACATCAGGAGAGACTAAATGAGAGAAACCGTATTTTTCCCAAGAGAAAGGAGCCTGGGAAAAGACACTGGGTTCATTCGTAGCTGCCGTGGACAAAGGGGACGAGAGTGGTTTTCTGTCCCCGAATTTTATATTTAATGAGCAGAAGCTGCCATTTAAACCAGATGAGGGGAATACGCAAGGCAGACGAATCAAAGGTGCAACAACTCATTTGCAGGGATAGTTTCTGTAATAACCACGTGTTGCTTTACTGCAGACAGACAGGTTACGTAACTGCAGTGACCAGACGCCGTTCTGTCATGGACGGAGCTCACCATTCCCAGCTCCTGATGACTTATCATTGCTCATGGGTTATTGCAGAAGCCTCAGTCATTTCTTAATCTCTCTCACCATGACTGTTACAAAAGGGGGAAAAAATACTCTCCCAGTACCCACAGCTCGCAATAAACAAATTAAATTTCTTCATTATAAAATATCAGATTATGTCACAACTATGGTGGAAGTGTAGCATAGTGGTGAGGAGCAGGGCTTGCAGCTGAAAGGTTTCGGTTTTGAATCCCCACTGGGAGACTTGGGGGGGGTTAGCTGTGTCTGCATGGACGGTTGCCAAGCTGTAAGCGACCGGCCCCAAAGAAAGGAAGAAACCCCGCAAAGCAGACAGCTGTGCTGTGACAGCGGCCCGATCGAACAGGACCCCCTGCAGGCTGCCAGGAGAGCTCAGCCCGCGCGTGGCGTCTCCATCCCCGACCCAGTTTGCAGGTTCCCACTGAAAGCCCAGCAGGGGGGTGTGAGGGAGGGAAACACAGGGAAGCCTGAATGCTGGCCAGGCCGGTTGCCCAAACAGCGCGATATCCCCCCTCCTGGGAGAACTCGTTTCAGAACAGCCACAGGAGCACGCTGGTTTGTACTTCTAATACCATCTTCGGATGCAGCAACAGAAGACACACCGACAAACACATCTTACAACACAGCATGGACAACCAGCAAGGAGAATACTGAAATGTCAACCTGTTTGTGCGGCATCTGCATGTAAAGGGGGATTCTCTGTGTTGACATCCTACACTGACCTCATTCTAAACCATATACAGACGCTCCCCGTCTTACGATGGTTCGACTTTACGATGGAGCGATACGCATTCAGTAGAAACCGTACTTCGAATTTTGAATTATGATCTTTTCCCGGGTACGATACTCTCCCGCGATGCGGGGCAGATCCCACGCAATCACGAGGGTAAACAACCGATACTCTACAGTGTACTCTACTGTGCTGCCAGCGGTTTTTTGGATATTGTGTTTTGTGTTTTTGTTTTTCACTTTCAGTGCAGTATTCAATAACTTACCTGAGATATTCAACACGTTATTATAAAACAGGCTTTGTGTTAGATGATTTTGCCCAACTGTAGGCTAATGTAAGTGTTCTGAGCACATTTGAGGTAGGCTAAGCTAAGCTATGATGTTCGGTAGGTTAGATGTATTAAATGCATTTTCGACTTACGATATTTTCAACTTCGGGACGTAACCCCATCGTAAGTCGAGGAGCATCTGTAGATTTATATCGATGTGAAATACAAACTTAACAGCATCATACTGTTGCCAGATGTGGCTTGTGAGGAGAAGCAGGCAAATTTAAAAGAACTGTGATGGATTTTTGCCCTTCTGTCTCTGCCCATTCTGAGTGGCGTGCTACAGTGGAGAGCACTCCTGTAGTTAGAGCTTTAGCAGGGCAGCAGCGACAGACACTCTGACCTTCTCTCTGGCCTGGAGTGAGCCAAGCACTGGTTCTTGTTCTGCTCTTTTGTACGAGCTCTGCAGCTTCTACCTGTTCTCAGGTGATGAATCATGACTCAGATGACTAATTAGCTTTGACATTGATTAGTCGTATCAATAAGCAGCAAGTGATTGCTGGTGGCACTGATGACTGATAAGCCATTACACCGATGACTGATGACATTGCTGCCAGATGTCTGACTGCAGGGTGAGAAAGGGGCCAGGACCGGATAGATATGTGTGTGTGGCCCTGTGTGTGTGTGTGTGTGTGTGTGTGTATGTATGTGTTTATGTCTGAGTGTGTACTTGGGGGCAGCAGTGTAGCATAGTGGTTAAGGAGCAGGACACCATCACAGAGAGTCCCCTCACAGCACTGTCCTCTAGGGGACACCATCACAGAGAGTCCCCCTCACAGCACTGTCCTCTAGGGGACACCATCACAGAGAGTCCCCTCACAGCACTGTCCTCTAGGGGACACCATCACAGAGAGTCCCCCTCACAGCACTGTCCTCTAGGGGACACCATCACAGAGAGTCCCCCTCACAGCACTGTCCTCTAGGGGACACCATCACAAAGAGTCCCCCTCACAGCGCTGACATCCACGGGACACCATCACAGAGAGTCCCCTCACAGCACTGTCCCCCAGGGGACACCATCACAGAGAGTCCCCCTCACAGCACTGTCCTCTAGGGGACACCATCACAGAGAGTCCCCCTCACAGCGCTGTCCCCCAGGGGACACCATCACAGAGAGTCCCCCTCACAGCGCTATCCTCCAGGGGACACCATCACAGAGAGTCCCCCTCACAGCACTGTCCTCTAGGGGACACCATCACAGAGAGTCCCCCTCACAGCGCTGACATCCACGGGACACCATCACAGAGAGTCCCCCTCACAGCGCTGACATCCACGGGACACCATCACAGAGAGTCCCCCTCACAGCGCTGTCCCCCAGGGGACACCATCACAGAGAGTCCCCTCACAGCGCTGTCCTCTAGGGGACACCATCACAGAGAGTCCCCTCACAGCACTGTCCTCCAGGGGACACCATCACAGAGAGGATCCCCTGAGCCACACTGTCTTCCATCACCAGCACACTCAACCCCCTGTTTTTCAGGGTTTGGGCTAGGCCCCTTATCTCCAGTGAAGGGCAATCTTAATGCTTCAGCATACCAAGACATTTTGAACAATGCTATGCTTCCAACTTTGTGGCAACAGTTTGGGGAAGGCCCTTTTCTATTCCAACATGACTGTGCCCCAGTGCACAAAGTAAAGACTATAAAGACATGGTCTGATGAGTTGGGTATGGAAGAACTTGACTGGCCCGCACAGAGCCCTGACCTCAACCCCATCGAGCACCTTTGGGATGAACTGGAACGGAGATTGCGAGCCAGGCCTTCTCGTCCAACATCAGTGCCTGACCTCATAAATGCTCTACAGAATGAATGGATACAAATTCCCACAGAAACACTCCAAAATCTTGTGGAAAGCCTTCCTACAGAGTGCCGTCACTACGGTTGAGTATGCGCTCTGACTGCCATACCAGAGCCTGGCTCTTTGGCATCGCGGTCAAAGTCGCATGGTTGGTACCTCGCAGACCTGGGTTCGAGTCCGGGTGGGGTGACTGCTCTTGCCCTTCGCTACAAATGGTGTCAGAAGTGGGATGGCTGGCTGCGAGGCCATCGAATGTGTGCCTGGTGTGTGAGCTGTATGAGGGACCCCCAGGTTAGGCTGACCCCAGTGTGAAGGACCCCAGAGATGGGTGAAGCACAGTGTGAGGGACCCCAGAGATGGGTGAAGCACTGGTGAGTGGGGCACCCTGGGATGGGAGAAGTATAGCAAAAAGAATGTGTGAGGGACGCCATGGTGTGTGAAGCGCATGGGCGCGCTTCCCGAAGGGGAGGGCAGTGTGACGGAGTGCCGTCACTACGGTTGAGTATGTGCTCTGACTGCCATACCAGAGCCTGGCTCTTTGGCGTCGCGGTCAAAGTCGCATGGTTGGTACCCCGCAGACCCGGGTTCGAGTCCGGGTGGGGTGACTGCTCTTGCCCTTCGCTACACACCCATCTGCACCACTGCATTCTTTTTTGGTCACTTTCATTCTATCTTCTAAGCTGAAGATCAATGCGGGAGAGGATGTGATTTAAAAAGAAGTATTAAAATGCTAAAACCCACTTTCAGATTTGTTTGGTCTCCATCAGCAGTTAGCTCTATGATTCCATGAATCTTCTTTGTGATGTCATTATGATTTCCAGAACCACTGCCTCCGCTCGTTCCATACTTTTTCCCCGTCACTCTTCTTCCATCATGAGCCAAAGCGCTGATACACATAACTTAATTTATGGACTTATTTGATTTCTTTGTATGTGTGGATTACTTGGGTTATTACTGACATCTGATGAACATTTCATGTCAATAGCCCCATCAGAAATATATTTACTGAGAAAAATGTTGATGCGTTCAATACTTATTTTCCCTGCTGTATGTGACATGGTCTTGCTCACCTTAGTCTTCCATCCACCAGAGTGCGCTGTGCTAACAGCCACATTGTACAATGAGCATGGGGCCCGTTCCCTGGGTTGGGCCTGGATGTGTTCTGTTTAGGGACAGGAGAGCAGTAAGTGAGAGCATGGCAAAGCCAGGCAGAAGATGCCACTCTCCGCTTACACCCTCAAACCCTTAAAATGACATTCTCCTCGTACAGAAATCAGCCTGCTGTCGCTGATCCACTTTGACCATCGTGTCTGAGATGGGAACAGTACATATCCCAATCTTCCTTTCATTTCTTGAGGCCGAATCTCCATGGTAGCGTGTGTGTGGGCGAAGCTTCATTTTTTCTCAGAAGACTGATATCCAGAACATCTCCTTACAGTTTCTACATTACCATTAGGAGTCTGAGTGCCACCCATTCCCCAAGCACTCGAAAACTACACGAATGTTCCTTGCAGTATGTCTAATGGTCTCCTTGCACCGTGAGACAGACAGACAGGCCTGAAACACCCTTACACACAACCTGTGCTATTCCTGGTGTGGAATGAACTTGCGTACTTCATCTGCTGAGTCCCTCTCTGTCTTTAAGAAACATCTGAAGACACAGCTCTTCCGCTCCCACCTGAGCACCTGAAACACTACCACAAAAGTAATTCCTCATGTCTCAAAATTGTTTCCTACCAAACGAAACTAAAAAAAAAAAAAAAGTAATCTAATGGTTTAACACACTTGTTATCTATACCAGCTAGATTGTACCTTGTCTAGCCAACCATTAAAACCTGGTCATGCAGCACTTCTGATATTGTTGACTCCTTATGTGGTTGCTTGCTTGTTGCATCACTTGTAAGTCACTTTGGATAAAAGCACCTGCCAAATGAATAAATGTAAATACAACCAACAGGTAAAGACCCAATGTTTCGTGTTCCAAAGTATTGCAGCTTGTTCCTTTTTGTGACAGAAATGGATGAAGTTTTTGTGTGCAAAAGCTGCAAGGTGCAGCGTGCGGGCCTGTGCAGGTCTCTCATGCAGGTCACAGCGCGGCGCAGAGAAACCCGTCAGCTGCTTCCTTGCAGTGCAGTCATGCAGGTCACAGCGCGGTGCAGAGAAACTCGTCAGCTGCCTCCTTGCAGGTCACAGCGCGGCGCAGAGAAACTCGTCAGCTGCCTCCTTGCAGGTCACAGCGCGGCGCAGAGAAACTCGTCAGCTGCTTCCTTGCAGTGCAGTCATGCAGGTCACAGCGCGGCGCAGAGAAACTCGTCAGCTGCTTCCTTGCAGTGCAGTCATGCAGGTCACAGCGCGGCGCAGAGAAACCCGTCAGCTGCTTCCTTGCAGTGCAGTCATGCAGGTCACAGCGCGGTGCAGAGAAACTCGTCAGCTGCCTCCTTGCAGTGCACCCATGCAGGTCACAGCGCGGCGCAGAGAAACTCGTCAGCTGCCTCCTTGCAGGTCACAGCGCGGTGCAGAGAAACTCGTCAGCTGCTTCCTTGCAGTGCAGTCATGCAGGTCACAGCGTGGTGCAGAGAAACTCGTCAGCTGCCTCCTTGCAGGTCACAGCGCGGTGCAGAGAAACTCGTCAGCTGCTTCCTTGCAGTGCAGTCATGCAGGTCACAGCGCAGTGCAGAGAAACTCGTCAGCTGCCTCCTTGCAGTGCACCCATGCAGGTCACAGCGCCGAGAGGCCGCTAGCATCTCACTCTCACATCAGAACACTACACCCTGCAGCGGCTCTGGGGGATGGCACGAGTTTTTAAATACCCAGTGACCCAGTACGCAACAATCGAACGGTTGGTTCAGCTGTAAACACTGCCGGCAGGATCACTCTCCAGCTTTCCCCAAAAGAGCCCGAAGAGCTACTTTTGTTTCACACCCCTCTTCTGACTCCTTGTGGAGTGCGCTCTGAAACTCAGCAGTGTAAAGGAGGTAATTAAGAACAGCGTTCTCTCCCCATGACACTCCCGCTGTGCACCCCTTTTGCAGAGTCCCAAAATGGAAGTGTCACACTGACTGCCTGTGAGTTGGCAGCTCTCCGAACCGGGTGAATATGTGACGATCTGAAGGCGATCACAGAATATGCCCAAAATGCAGTACCAGCTGACCATCGGCCTTGAGCTCTTATTCAGCTCTTCCAAACGCGATGCAGCAGGCCTCTCAAAGCACACAGGAACACAGTGTTACCACAGAAACATGAAACCAACACTCCCCACAGCGCAGAAAATACCCCCACAAAGACCCCCAGAAAAACACGCTGAAAAACAAAAACAAAAACAAATGTGCTGGCTATTATGCCTCGAGTTTTACCGCAGGCGTGACCCTCTCGAGTTCCCTTAAAAACACGGAGCTGTGTTTTATCTTTCACTCTGCAGAGATAAAGAGGACATCTGCCCTCTCTGTGTGCTGAAGGGCAGTGTCTGTGCGAATTCGCTTAAAAGCACTCATCTGCAGTGCAAATTAATTCCATGAAAGAGAGGCTACCCTCTCCTTGAGAAAGATTACCAAGCACACTTTGGCAAGGGAATGGGCTACCGAGCACCGCGCTACAATCAGGCCGGAGTGAGAAGCATCTGAGTGCATTAGCATCAGAAAGGTGAGCGAGACGCTTGGCTGTCAGACTGCAGCAAGCACAAGGGAGCATCTTATTAACACAACGCCTGTGTGAAGTGATGCTCTCACCATCACACTCTACATAATACAGTTATTCAATATACATAGGTGCAGACATGAATGCATACACACGCATACACGCGCACACACACACACACACACACAATGCAAATACACACCAAAAGCACAATCTCTCACACAAATGCACAGTCTCATACCCACACATAACCATAATTAATGAAATCAATCATCTTCCCACCCTGACAGGTGACAGTCAGATTAATCATTACAGTATATCACAGTCCCTCACTGAAGGACTGGTGGAAGCACCTCCATTTCAGACAATACAAGAAGTCAGAATCATGACCAAGGAACACACAGTTCACTGTGACACTCCCCCCCCTTCTTCTTCCTTTCCATTCAGCGCCCCCTCCCAAACTCAGACACATCTTTTATATTGAGTATCTCATTATAATACACCCACTCCAAGGCCACTCATACACCACTTGGAACACTTTGCCACTGGACGCAGCAAACCTCATTCACGGCCCACAAGAGGCCACACCGCGTTCCGTGTTCCGCGTTCCGCGTTCCGTGTTCCGTTCTCCTGTGTCTGCAGTTACTGGCGCTGAGCGAAGAACAGCCGTTCACACCGCAGGTTTAAGCGGCGCCCCGCACCGTCTGCAACACATCATACTATATTAGCATTGAATGCAATGCATTAAACGCCATAAAAGCAAACGATCGGGAAGCGGTTACGCTCTTTAGACTCACAGAAACTTTCTTAGTTCAACCTTTCCATGGCCAGCATACCTGCATCAGAACAACACGTCATTCATTCAGGCATGGCGTGCGCCCGACATGGTCATCACGATATAAATAAATTAAAATAAATATTATATATTGTAAATAAAAAATAATAATAATGCATACTAGTGCTAGATGGTTAATATTCAACTACCCGTTTTTTTACGGAATGCACGCTCATTTGGTTTGAACTTGTACTGAGTTAGCTAGCCCACATGTAGCTAGCTAGTAACATAAAATAAAGGGTATTTTCCCAAAAGCACGGGTAACTGTCCTGGAGTGCTGGAGTGCACATTTTCAATGACACCATACCGCACAAATAAACCGTGAAGAATAAAAATAAAACCAAATGCTTTAATGTTAACATTCGTAATATCTGGAGAAACGCAAACACTGCTTAAGCGCTCGACAGATGAAAGCTCCCTGGGCGAGATCAGGAGCGGAGACTCATGCGCTGAACGGGTACGATAGAGCGGACTGCGCCAAAATGGGCAGCGCGTAACAGCGCTTTTTCACAACAAAACACGCACTTCGGCGAAAGGCAAACCTGTTGCATCTGCAGCACCACATACCACTTCATGCGTGATCAGGAGCGCTTCTTTCTGTGACCAGGCCCCGCCTCCACACTCTGACTGACGAATCATAGCAAGGTAACGAATACGTGACGATTTCATAATATATGCTGTCATGACATATATAGTGGAGTCATTACGTATTCAGCACTTGGTCGATCTGCTGCTTTTAAAGAATGTTCCAGAATCAAGGTCCCCCCCCCCCCCCATTTGAAACAATGAGCTCATGTATGGATTTGCTAGATCTTCAGACTCGTAATTTGTAATAAATTTTCATAAATGTTCATATCATGGAACTACATCTTGCGTTGGGCTATTGCAGCTTTTTACAATCGCTAACATCCTTTTGCCCAATCTGTAGTCACATTTTCAAAACTCTAAACACAATTAGCACATCTGTCTGTTGTGGACCATACCATTAACACAATTCATGTTGTTTTCACAGAATATGCAGTCAATTAACACGTTTCTAAAATGCTTAAATTTTCTTTACATACGAGCTTACCCAATACCAAAATTATGGATCTTTCTTGTCTTGTTTACAAATGCTTGCAAATTTACAATTTTTTTATACATTTGGAACCAAAGGCCATGTATGCTGGATTTTTTGTTGATCACTGGCAGCAATTTCATGTTGCTAATAAAGCTTTTACTGCAGCAATTCTGTCACATACTATTTTTTTCTACTGTACACTCTATAAAGTAAAGATGACTCACTCACTTTTACATAGTATGTTGCCAAAAACACACACATTGGACACTCAACCAACAAAATGTAGAGTGGTTTACAGCAAAAGGAAACTAAATTATAAAAAACAATGGATTTCACATTGTCTGTTGTATGCAGGTAGAACTGAAACATAAAAAGTAGCACAGTTTTTATAATGCCATCAACTTTTAGTATTTTGAAAGTCATTGTGCTATGATTGACTATATGTTCCTCTTGGATAGAAAACATGTGCTAGTGTTTTGAAAGAATGATTTGATATTGAGTCGGCTTTGCAATGTTTTGATAGAGTTAGTGTATGTAGAGAAAGTTTTTTTTTGCATTTTGAAATGTAGAGTTGGCATTTAATGAACAAAATGTGGTTTTGGGCAGAAAATTAAATTAACTATTTGGCTAATTGTGTAATGTAGGTATGTTGCTGTGTTAAGAGTTTAGAAAAAGTATCTTAAGTATAGCTAAAAGCTTGTTAGCATTTGTAAAAAAAACTGTACAACTGTACACACTGCTTGGTAACGAGCATCTGGGAGCTGTGCATGGGTTGTATATCAACCTTGGAGGGGTCTGATGTGACCCAAGGGCCACCTGCTGGGAACCACTGGTTTTGGGGTAACTCCTCTGCCTCCCCTCTGCCTCATCCTCCTCACTCAGGGGCCAAAACTGAGAGTGCCTGTGTCCTCGGTTAGACCTATTAAGCCATAAACCCTGCTCCTTATCTGCTACTCCACACAGTTACACCAAGTCCAGCAGCCTTACTCTAATGGCTTACAAAACCAACATCAATCAGCCGAGACACTGGAAGCAGTCTGTGGCCGTGCTGAACAGAGACGGTGCCCACAGACAGCTTTTTCAGCCTGTATGGAAACAGCACTTCAATAAGCAGGAAGTAATAATGCAATTTGAGAATGGAGTGCGACCAGCATCAAAGCCATCCGAGTCATTTCATTCACGCGGGCACAGCGGTCCTCTCCAAGTTAAAGATCAACCCCAGCCTGCTTTTTCTGGGAAGTGCAAAGTGATTTTCCCTGAAGACAGCGAGGATTAAAGCCATCAGTGAGGAGGTGAAAAACAAGGCTGTGGACTCTGGAAATTAGTCAGACCGGAGCAGAGCCGTGGCGGGTATGCGGCGAAGCCAGGGACTCGCACGGCCCTCTCTCTCTGTGCTCTGTTTGCTGAAAGCTTTCGCTTGGTCTGCAGAAAGCAGGGCTGGCGGAGTGCTGAAACACAGCAGGGTCAGCTCTGTGTGTGTACGTGTGTGCTTGTGAGAGAGAGTGTGTGTGTGTGTGTGTGTGAGAGAGTGTGTGTGTGAGCGTGTGTGTGTGTGTACGTTTGGTGTGTGTGTGTGTGCGTGCGTGCCTGGGCATGTATGTGTGTATGTTTGGTGTGTGCGTGTGTATGTGTGTGTGTGTGTACGTTTGATGTGTGTGAGAGAGAGCGTGTGTGTGTGTGTGTGTGTGTGTGTGTGTGTGTGTGCGCATGCGTGCCTGGGCATGTATGTGTGTATGTTTGGTGTGTGCGTGTGTGTACATGTGTATGTCTGTGAGTGTGAATGTGAGTGTGTGCATGTGTGTGTGTGTGTGTGTGTGTGTGTGTGTCTGTGCATGGTGTGTGTACATGCATGTGATTGTGTGTGCATGTGTGTGTGTGGTTGTGAATAAAGTTGATGCAGGATTATGGCTATGAGTAGAGCTAATATAGGGGGGTTGCAGTGAGTTAAGGTAATACAGGCATATACCCTGGGAAGATTCAGAATTTTCTGGGGTCAGCTACTTGGTCTATGTGCCCTTCCAGTTCTTTACCTTTCCCACAGAGCAGCAGGTGTTGTGCTCATGTGGCTGCGCTCAAGTCAGCTGTAAACCCGATCTGTTCACAGGACCGTCATGTTTCAGGTCCTGGAGATCGTGTTGAAACTGCCAGTAATTCCAGGGCCTCTTTGACCTCGAGGAGGATGGAGCAGGAGCCTTCCTCTTCATCACTTCCTCTTCATCACAACGCAGTGCAAGGCATTTTCAGGTTGCGCCTGCTGGCTGCGGACGCTTTCCCCGAGAGCTCATCTGAGCGGTGAGGCAGTAACACCCAGGGGTGCAGTGGGGGGGGGGGGGGGGGGGGGGGGGGGGCGAGTGCAGGGGACTAATGGCACAGGCCCTCATTGTCACTCACACCCCAGGACACCCCCTCACTTCTCCCTGGCTGTGTAGAGTGACCTGCTGTGTGTTAAGATCCCCTCTCTGTCACAGCCTCTGCAGTTCACCATCACTGAATTCCACTGAATCAGCCAAATTCCAGCCTCTGAAAAGCTCCCCTGCAGCCAGCCTCATGCCTCCCTCACAGCTACACTTCATTACATTACGTTACAGTACAGTACATTACATTACATAACATTACATTCATGCTTCAGAGAAATGCACAATTGTTGTAAGTCACCACATAAGCTTGTGCTTTACTTACCATCAGACAGGATGAGTTGTGTCGATGTCATTTGAAATGAAAAAAAAAATCATAAAATCACCACTTCAAAAACAGCTTCATTAAAAAATGTTTTATTGTTGGAACAAACAGCTGAGGTGCTGTATGTGCAAAGACAGGGAGTGATGAAATCTGAGCGAGCTGACAGGGGAGAGAGAGAGAGGGGAGAGAGGAGAGGGGAGAGGAGAGAGGGGAGAGGGGAGAGGGGAGAGAGGAGAGGGGAGAGGGGAGAGGGGAGAAGGGAGAGGGGAGAGGGGAGAGGGGAGAAGGGAGAGAGGAGAGGGGAGAGGAGAGAGGGGAGAGGGGAGAGGAGAGAGGGGAGAGGGGAGAGGGGAGAGGGGAGAGGGGAGAGAGGAGAGGGGAGAGGGGAGAGGGGAGAAGGGAGAGGGGAGAGGGGAGAGGGGAGAAGGGAGAGGGGAGAAGGGAGAGAGGAGAGGGGAGAGGGGAGAGGAGAGAGGGGAGAGGGGAGAGGGGAGAGAGGAGAGGGGAGAGGGGAGAGGGGAGAGGGGAGAAGGGAGAGGGGAGAGGGGAGAGGGGAGAGGGGAGAGAGGAAAGAAGGGAGAGGAGAGGGGAGAGGGGACAGGGGACAGGAGAGAGGGGAGGAGAGAGGAGAGAGAGGAGAGAGGGGAGAGGGGAGAGAGAGAGGGGAGAGAGAGGAGAGAGAGAGAGGAGAGAGGGGAGAGGGGAGAGGGGAGAGGGGAGAGGGGAGAGAGAGAGGGGAGAGGGGAGAGGGGAGAGGGGAGAGGGGAGAGAGAGAGGGGAGAGAGGAGAGGGGAGAGAGAGAGGGGAGAGAGGAGAGAGGAGAGGGGAGAGAGGAGAGAGGAGAGAGGAGAGAAGAGAGAAGAGAGAAGAGAGAAGAGAGAAGAGAGAGGAGAGGGGAGAGGGGAGAGGGGAGAGGGGAGAGGGGAGAGAGGAGAGAGGGGAGAGGAGAGAGGAGAGAGAGGAGAGAGGGGAGGGGAGAGGGGAGAGAGGAGAGAGGGGAGAGGAGAGAGAAGAGAGAGGAGAGGGGAGAGGGGAGAGGGGAGAGGGGAGAGGAGAGAGGAGAGAGAGGAGAGAGGGGAGAGGGGAGAGAGAGAGGGGAGGGGACAGAGGAGAGGGGACAAGGGAGAGAGGAAAGGGGACAGAGGAGAGGAGAGAAAGAGAGGGGAGAGAGGAGAGGGGACAATAACCACGAGAGGAGACCGAACACCACATCTAACCACGACATTTAACCTGACACATTACATTACACATTACACTGCATACACTGAACACAACCCACTGCCACTGTACAAAATATTGGCATAAATGCTGACTTTTCCAAGTGCTGTGGGTTCAACACCAAACACCAAACACAGACAGAGAAGCAGGGTCTCATTGGGAAACTGTCCCTGTGTGTCAGGAAGCAGCGCAGTCAGACCTGCATAGGGCGGGGCCCAGCTGAGTCAGGCCCACAGAATCAGGCACAGGACAGCGCCAGTGGTGGAGCCATCTGTCAACAACTCACACGGACTAATCAGATTACGCTCCACAACAGAATGTTATAATAGGTTAAAATCTGTGAGTCACTGACGGGACACAGAGGCAGGCTCAGAGCTGTGTTTGGAAACACTGTGGAGGTCAATCTGGACTAAAAGTTCCTGGAGAGCCGCTGCGTTCACCTCACAGATACGCACTACTGAGCGGTGCAGTGGCAAAGAACAGGTCTTCTAACCCAAGGGCTGCAGGTTAGACAGCTTTCGGCAAGGTATAGCATGTGAGTCACGCTGGGTAGGGCTGTTGGCCACACAATTACAATAACTCTGGACTCTGCTTCACACACCAGTTTCAGAACACGTAGCAAACCCATTCAGAGGGTGCCTAGGTCACGCTGAGGGTCATGAATGTGCTGGTGACCCTGCCCCAGGAGCGACCCCTTCCGGTCCTGCTAAAACCCTCCCGCCCCCCGGCCGCCA
This sequence comes from Megalops cyprinoides, assembly GCF_013368585.1. Taxonomy (NCBI): domain Eukaryota; kingdom Metazoa; phylum Chordata; class Actinopteri; order Elopiformes; family Megalopidae; genus Megalops; species Megalops cyprinoides. Next base: position 1,804,397 of record NC_050583.1, on the reverse strand, counting down.
CGGGGGCCTTGCTCATGTGGGACAGCTCGGTGGAGCCGCCCTCCAGGGTGCTGACCGTGTGCGCGGCCGGGGCCACGTGCACCCTGTTCACCGCCCCCCTGCGCCGGCCGCACCCGAACGCCTTCCGGAAGCCCTTGCGGAAATGCTTGGACACCAGGGCGTAGACGATGGGGTTGAGGCAGGAGTTGGCATAGGCCACCAGGTGGGACAGGATGCGCAGGGCGTAGGTGGCCTGGTTGAGGGGGAAGTTGCCGAACCACATGCAGAGGATGACCAGGTGGTGGGGCAGCCAGCAGAGGCAAAAGAGCGCCACCACGATCATGATCATCTTGGTGACCTTGCGCTTAGCCTGCCGCGACTCCGACAGGCCCTGCAGCGGGTCGACCGCCGTCCACAGGTAGCGCACCGTCCGCGCGTAGGTGAGACTCAGCACCAGCACGGGCACCAGGTACCCGAAGACAAAGGTGCAGACGTCCATGAGCCGGCGCTCCCGGGACCCCCAGGCGGGGATGCACACCACCGTGCCGTTCAGGTTCAGCTGCTCGTAGTAGCTGAGGTAGGGGCAAGCGAACACCAGTGACACGCCCCACACCAGCCCGATGGACGTCGCCGCGTTTCGGGGCGTCCGCAGCTCCCTGGAGCGCAGCGGGTACCGGATCGCCAGGTACCTGGACCGCAAACACGCACCCGCAAAACGTTTCAAAATCAAATGCGCACAAAACTATTTTCCGTGACATTGGACAATAATAATAACAACCATAATAAACTCACGCGCATGCAACAAATAAGAAAATGATCTGATAATAAACGTGCATCGATTCAGATAAGAACAAAAAATTCCACACTAAAATAAAACGTCCCAGACGTGCTCGTTCTGTAACGATAAACAAAATGTGAAAAAAAACAGCCTCTCGTGCTAATAATGCGTTTTTAACGCATTCCGCAGGTGAGGTGCCGCAACGGGTTATTTTATCATTGTTAGTAAGGTATTTCCTCCATGGTGAGAGGAACTCTGTCAACCTAAACCCGGTTTGCTAGTCCGCGTATGTCACTTGTGAATTGCGCCAACTTTGAACTGTGCGCGTGCTTACTCACCTGTCCAGAGAAACCGCCGCGAGCGTGAAGATGCTGGCGTACATGGTGAGATAGATGACGAAGTGCACAGCCTTGCAGACCAAAGCACCGAAGACCCACTCATCCATGGTGTAGACGGTGGCCTGGAACGGCACGCAGAAGACGATGAAGCAAAGGTCTGCGATCCCGAGGTTGAGAATGAAAAGATTGGTGGTTTTCGTGTTCATCTGACCGTTCCGCAGCAGCACGGCGAGAACCAAGCTGTTCCCCACCGTACCCACCAGGAAAATGAGCGAAAACACCAGCGAAATGATCACAGATTCCGGTTTCCAGCCGCAGGCACCGTGGATCTGTTGAGATTCGTTCGTCATTCTGCAAAATCCTCTGTGAGCGACGTTCAGTTCTGTTCATTTGACACTTTCACTAATTGCATTCACAGGAAGTACTGTGGGAAGCTTTTTTGCTTCTTAAACTTGAAATCACTGTCTTTTGTCCTCACAAAAACTTCAGATTTGTCAGCCTAAAAACACATTCTCCTGTAACCAATTTGGTATTGCACACAGCGAAATCAGTCAGAGGACAAAATCGAAGCGTGACACCGGGTGTGTGTGCAAAGTCTCCTCGAAGAATGAAACCGTAGGCTTTACAGAGTTGAATTGTGAGTAAGACCAGCGGTCTTTTCAGCAGCATCCCGTTCACCGCGGATTTGTCTTGCTCACACGAATTGTGAAAGCTGTCATTTATAGGACTGGCCTCTCGGTCTCTCTCCCCGTGCTCCCCCCACCCCTCGCTTTACCTCGCTCGACTGTTTTTCCGCGCAAAATCCCCGAATTAAGACAGCATTGTATCGGATCAAGAATTTCTTCGTTACCACGGAAACAATACAGTTCCAGTTCAAAATTAGAAGCGACTATAGAAACCTGCTTCTCTTATTTAATTTTAAATTTTTATTCATGACAATATTATTATATCTACCCAGAGGTGGTGTAAGAACCGACCCTCAATGTTTTGGGTGAATTAAACTCATGTTGCATTTGCACGCAGTGAAATAATTGCATGAATGATCCAGAAGCTGTGATGCTTGTCAAAAGCTTGTGGCTTAACATGTTGAAGAAATAAACCAGCGTGTGAATCTATAAATTTAACAGAATCTAATTCATTAGCTGATTTGATCATTGTGAATTGTTCAGAATCATGATTCAATGAGCTATGTGAATCAGGAACTGATATGATCACCCAATTCTCCAGAGCCACAAGAGTCAACAGTTTTTATCATCTGAATCTCACTCTGATGGAAGAGGCATATTTGCCGCTTAGTTGGGACTCAGTGACTCATTCACTCCCCCTGTCTCACTTGCTTTTCAAAGAGCTTTGTTCCAGCCACAACTGCATTTAATCACCTTTCAATTAGTGAGGTGTGGCTTGTTAGCCAATAAGCTGGTTCCCTTACAAATTGCCAACAGGTGAACACAATTGACAATGAGTGACAATTAACTAGTAATTGACAACACTTGACATTTCGTCCTTAGGGAGAGGTGGTGAAAGGGAAATGGTGGACAGATCGGTGGTTAGGTTTCTCTCAGAGGTAGAGGTGGGTCATCAGAGGACCACAGGAGGTATTAAGAGACTGGGAAGCCCTGATGTTAGTGGATCATTTACATTTATTTATTTGGCAGATGCTTTTATCCAAAGTGACTTACAAGTAAGGGAGAGTACAACACAAACAAAAAACCATCAGGAGTCAACAACATTAGAAGCGCTGCATGACCAGGTTTCAATGGTTGGCCAGACAAGGCACAAGCTAGCTCGTAGAGATAAAGAGCAAATTAAACGATCATTCACCCTATTTCTGAAGGCCTAGGCTGTGTGCTGTTCCAATGACCACTGAGTGACTCAATCGCCACAAGGAATATGGCATGGTATCAATACATGAATCAGAATCTGTGTTCAATGTAATTTAGAAAACATAATTCAGTACTTAGCATGTGCCTGGTACAGTACTTATAGCATATCTGCCATATTTTCTGCATCTTGCGGGCTGATATGACTATGGCTATGATGTATGTACCATAAGTATCTGCAGTCAGGGTGGTTGATCAGCGTTTTTACAGCTTGATTGATTGCTGCTCAATAGGACCCTGAACAAAGAAAAACCAGACTTGATCATGGAAACCATCTTTTTCCGACCAAGTGCAAAAACACATCCCTAGAGAGGAAAAGGATTCATATTTAAACATGAAAGATGGAGAGAAAAGGATGGGACACGGAAGGGCTTTCACGGGACCAAGTAAGTGCAGTGGGAACAGCTGACGTAAAATGATCAGGAGCAGAACGGTCGACACGTGGTGAGCAAGAAGAAAAGCTTTTAAACTGATTTGAAAAGGAGCATCCTGGGAGAGGCAAAACAAACAGCAGATGTCTGCTCCATGGCAACCGGAGTGGATGGACAGATCGGGGGGTTGCCGGGGAATCCTGAATTATTTTAATCATGGGGAAGCATCATCCCAGCGCGGACATGACAGATACGTATCTTTCTTTGAAAGGGCCAGGTTCTGCACACTGAATTTCATTAGGAAGAAGTGGCACTGGTGAGTCAGAGAAAAAACATGTTTTGAGAGAGAGAGAGTGAAAGAAAAAAAGAAAGAGAGATCCAGACAGAGGTCAACAACGGTCAACAAAGAAAATGTTGCATCAACAGTTAGCATGCACTGCAGCTCCGCGGTTAGCGTGCGCTGCAGCTCCGCGGTTAGCGTACACTGCAGCTCTCTCCAGGCCTGATGGCTCTTAATCACCGTCATAGCAGTGCCTCCTTGTCTAGCCCTGTCACCACTGGTTTATTCTCTCAGAGTATTGAAGCAACAGCGGCCACTGCTGCATACGTTCCCTGGGTCCTAGCCCCAGCCGTCCTTTGGGGAATAAGACTGTGGATGTATGTTTCACAGTGCATGGTCCACGTATGGTGACTCCTCAGCTTTCTCACTGCAAAATGCAGACTAGCTGGCTAACACCAGCAATGTCCCCATCAGCCATGACAGTGCCAGCCCTGTGTACTCCCCTGAAGTCTGAAAGCGTGAGCTGTCTGTCTGTGGGACATCATACTTTCCAAAGTTATTTCTATTGATGGAAATCAGTGATGTCGACTTGCGTATGAGCCCAAGACGACCATGCGACCAGCACAAGAGCACCTGTACCTGTGGAACAGATTGGCCTTACCTGCAGGGAGTGTCAATGCTCTACTGCTGCCCCCTGGAGCAGGATGGAGGAAGTGCGCATGCAGGTGTGAGAATGCTGATGCAGCTGCAAGTGGCCTGTCTGCAGTACCC
>NC_050583.1:1787500-1795000 GCF_013368585.1 Megalops cyprinoides | reverse complement strand
CACGCGCACACGCACATGCACGCACACACACTCTGCCCTGGCCTTCGCCGAGCCGTCAGCCCAGAGGCAGAGAAGTGCATTCCTGTGGAGCTGAATTTGGCAGGGCCGTCTGTAATGACGGTAACAGCAGATGCCCCTGAAGAGGAGGAAATGACACCATATGGCAGGTCCTCATTTCCCCGGTCAGGCAACGTTCAGGAGTTCAAAGCGACCTGGGCGAGCAGGCGGTAACTGGAGCCGACAGATTCGTGCGGGCCGCACATGGGAATATTTTAAACTCCAATCAGTATAAATCATTAAAGTGTGTGTCGGGGTGGTGGATGGGGTGGTGGATACATGGACAGGGATTTATGCGAGCTATTGCTTTGTATGATGAATTAACTGCCTGCTAAACGCAGTTCGCTGGACAGGGAGAGGGACTCCAATACCCTGTGTCCGCTCAAACACTCATCAAATTCACCGCAAAACAAACAAACAAGCAAAAATCAATGTCTAAAATGCAAGATATCGTAGATTGTCTTGATTCAACACGGAACACGCAGGCTACGGTTAGTGAAACCAATGACTTTCAGCACCTTGGGTTCCTAGTGGGAGCCAAGAAAATGACAGCGCTGAAGATCAAGCTTGGCACAGTGCTAGATGCACTCTAGACAGAGACAAGAAAGACAAAATGGCCGAATGACAAAGGATGGAGGGAAGACGAATGGAGAGAGAGCTATATAAACGCATTGCCAGGCAAAGTTAAACTTTTGCTACTTGGGGGCACTTTGTTTGTTCCACTTTGGACATGAGATTCCGACACAAAATGGCTCATAGGCTTCCCTCAGGTGGTATTACACATTGCTTGTAATGGTTCGGGCAAGTTACACCTCTCTTCCCATTGTTAACTACTTTCACTTCCGTAAGAAGGATCTTTAGGCTCCCCAGTGGCTCAGTCTGTAAAAGCACCTGATATTTCAAGGCTGTGCCCTACGGTCTGGGTGAGAGGAGTGTGGATGGTGAGGTAAAGGATGAGAGTGAAGCGCCTGTTCCCTGAACCAGAGGGAAGCAGGACGTGGGAGAAGGAGAACAGGAGAGATGATTAGCTTCAAATGCCACTCTCACATGCCAGATTTGCATGGATTCATTTCGATGAACAATTCCACACACAGTAACTCTCACTAAAGATTCTGCCTCCAAATTGCCAATGTACAGTTTATTTCATATAACTTCATATAATTGTCGGTGCGTTTGCAGGCAGCTGAGTCTGCCTTCGTTTCCCTTTAATGGACAGCCTCCACCTGTGGCCCGCACTTCCCCAGCCTCGCCTGAAGGGGGCAGCGGAGGGTGCGATAATCCTGCCCCTGTTGTTTGTGTTTGCTTTGTGAGGTAGCGGGACACCCTTCAACATGAAAGGAACGGGCACTTCTGACTAAAGCGAGTCAATGAAAGGGGGGGGGACGGCTGTTCGGGACACGGCCCAAAGCTGTGAGTCAGAAGTCTGTGTGGCGTCTTCGGGGCAGGGCAGAAGGCGAAGGCCGTCCTGGCTCGCGGGGACGGAACACTTTTGGTTTTGCTTGATTGAAGGCCTCATTTGGCCAGGAAGTCGAGCAACATTTCAGTCCAGGGCTCCTTTTTTCCCTCCCCCCGCGTCTCTACAGTTTTCTGTGTCAGGAAATCAGTTCAGTGACAACAAACCCAAACTGCTGAAGTACCACCCCCCCCCCGCCTGGCTCTCTGACCCCTCCTCACCTGACTGTGCGGTCATCCCGTCTCTCCCCCCCACGCATTCGGACTGCAGCCTCTTTAGCGCCCGCCACGACCGCCTCGCGGAGCTGAAACCTCGGCTGGGTCCCACGTCGGGGGGCTAGGGGGCCGTGTGGCGCCGCTCCAGCGCCGAACAGCGACTGCCGTGCGATTCTTCGAGGACCGCAGCCCGCCCCGTGACTCCCTCATTAAATATGACACCAGACCGCAAGTGTCAACACTTAGAGAGACAATGATCAAATGCAGTGACTTCAGAACATCTGCTTAGAAAAAAACAAAACAACTTTGTCAACTAGATTAAAAAAAACAGGAAAAAACTTCGGCCTGCCGTAGCAAAGGAAGCCAGCTACCCAAACTGACGTGCCCCCCCTGACCCCCCCTTCCCCTGCCCACCATGACGGCCGCGCGCACATTGTAAATAAGCCACAGTTTAACGCGGCCGTGGACATCGGATAACGTCAGAGCTCCGGGTGTTTCATTATGAAGCTCTGCCATTAGAAGCTTCTGGCTCAAACCCTCATTTGGCTCCCTGTCCCTCTCCAATTGCTCATGACTGTTTGAGATCCTAAATGTCAAATGTTGTATCACCAGGCGTGCAGGGAAGAAATATATTTATGGGAAGCAGGAAAAAAAGAGAACGCTGTAAAGTAAAAACAAAAAATAAATAAAAATGCGGAGTGAAGAAGAATTTTACTGTTGCTCTAAAGCAGTTTTTCATGGTGGAGCTCTCTCTCTCTTTCTTTGTCTCTCTCAATCTTGCTCAATTCAAAAAATTTCCACTCAGATTCCATTCACAAATTATGGTAGGCGTAATAACAATAACACACACGACATAGAGCTAATAATTTGGAAGCGTTGTATGAGATCAAAAACAATGATAATAGAAGAAATCAAACACAACGCAGGGTGGTGGAAACGTCCTGGAGTCTGAAGGTGATTGAGGTTGCCCTTGTGCTTCTCACTATCACCTCAGACTGTGGACACATCTGAGGTTGCCACTTCCAACTCCAATCCACCTCTCCAGGAGGCGTAGAATCCATCTATGTCCTTTCGTCCAGTTGTGGGTAGAGCTGTCGTATTTCTGGGTAGGAAGCTGCTCCGGCTTCCCTGTGCTTTTGGTGGTGCGGCCTTCAGGCTGAAATGTGAGAGGGACTGTTCTCTCTGTGTCGCAGGGGTCACTGCGTCACCAGCCCCAGTCTTTGCTTTGGCAAGGCGCTCCTTTTTTATTGATTGGTCAGCAGGGGCAGGTTGTCCCAGCTTCACAGGGCTGTGTTAGGGGTAGGGAGTCACCTGAAAGGTGGTGTCATTTTGTTTTTGTTGTCATATAATTTGGTATTGTCAGAGGAACAGATACTATTATTCTGCTATTTTCATTTGGGTTAAAACCATTTTCATTTTGGGTTTCAACCATTTTCAAGTGTGAAATGTTGTATTTTATATCTGAGGGGATATCCTGCTATTTTCTCTCATCTTTTCACTCATTTGCCCTTTCCGAACTCTCTTTCCCGCACTCTCTTGATATTGTTCTCTTTCCTTCTGTCATTCTTTCTCTCTGTCTCTCGCCATCTCTTTCTTTCCCTCTCTTACTCTCTCTATTTCTTGCTTTCCTTCTCTTTCTCTTTCCCGCTCTCAATCCCTCTCGATTTCTCGTTTCTCCCCTCTCTCTCCCTCTCTCTCTCTCTCTCCCTCTCTCTCTCTCTCTCTCTCTCACTCTCACTCTCTCTCTCTCTCTCTCTCCCTCTCTCTCTCCCTCTCTCTCTCTCTCTCTCTGTCCCTCTTCCTCTCTCTCTCCCTCTCCCTCTCCCTATCTCTCTGTCCCTCTTCCTCTCTCTCTCTCTCTCTCCCTCTCCCTCTCTCTCTCCCTCTCTCTCTCTCTCTCTCCCTCTCTCTCTCTCTCTCTCTCTCTGTCTCTCTCTCTCTCTCTCTCTCTCTCTCTTTCTCTCTCTCCCTCTCTCTCTCTCTCTCTTCCTCTCTCTCTCCCTCTCCCTCTCTCCCTCAGACTGGCTGTCTCGGAGCTGTTGTGTCTGTCCTATGTTTGGGCGGCTGCATGCAGGTGCTTTGGGGAGCTAGGGAGATGGGGGAGGGGGTATGGGGGGAGGGGGGTACAGCCCTGCAGGAAAGCCACAATCACGCAAGCTGCGTGTGGTTTGGCTGCTCCCCGCCAATACCTCTCACTCTGCGCGTCCCAGACTTTCTCCCAGGGCTATCCGATCCCCCTCCGTCCAACCACACACACAAATGGTTTGAATAAATGCCTGCATGACTAGGCCGTGGCTTCAAGATGAAATCCTGAGGAGTGATAGTTTACTTAGCCTAAATACCCCCGATTAGAGGAACTGAAACATTGCTGTTATGTGGTGGAAACTCAGGGATCTATTGGCTGGGTCACTTACCCCGCTCCGGAAAGCACACGCTGTAGAATTTCGTCATAAAATAGCCACGGTATCTGGCCTGGTGGAAAAAATACCAAACAAAACAAACCAAAATAAACACCAAAAAAAAACCCGACAACAACAACAACAAAACTGAAACATAATAAAAATGAAAACTTGATTCACAAGAGAGTGTGCATGTGATGGCTGTTTCCGAGCTACTGGAAAACATGCTTGACCACAAGAAGCCGTCTCTGTTTTCAGGGAGAGAACAGGATAGAACACACCACCGTGTCACAATGGCATGATGTCACAACGGCTCGATGTCACAATGCTGTGAGGTCTGAGATCTGTCTGTCCATACAGAGTGGGATGCAGGGGGGGGGGGGGGGGGGGGTTCTGTCAAGAAGAGGGGGGGTAGGGGGTGAATTCCAGTCCCCAGAGAGAAACTAGAGACTAATCTCTGGGGATAAATTCACAAGTCTTTATTTCGGGGTATTGGATCTTACTCTGTATTTTTCTGGTGGTCAGCCTGTATCCCCTGTAGGAGACATACTGCACGGCGCAGAGAAATGCAGACAAATCTCTTTCCACTGTAAATACGGAATTGTTCTACTCTGAGTTAATGGGCCATCTGCTCTCTGTGTGTCTGTGTGCTGCAATGGTGCTTTGGTGGGTGTGACAAATCAAACTACCTCTGTCTACATCCCTTATGCGACCAACAAGGTTAAAGGTGGTTGAAGGTGCCTTTGAGCTCATTGGTCACACGTTCGACATCCACTCTCTTCCTGTCTCCTGCAGTAGAAGTGTGTGTGAGTCCCGAGCGGTGACTATGGACCTCCAGAAATGGACTGCGCAAGTGATGAAGTGCCGTCTGATATGAGAGTGCTGTGGAAGAAGAGCAGCCGCCAGCATGCTCCAGAGGTGGGAGGGCACTGACGGATTTTCTGAATGAGCGCACGCACCACCAATCTGCCGCACGTCTGGGGTTTTTCACACGGGCGGTAAATAAAACATGTTATTGACACACACACACACACATACACACACACACACACACGCACGCACCACCAATCTGCCGCGCGTCTGGGGTTTTTCACATGGGCGGTAAACAAAACATGTTATTGGCATTAGAATGTCAGCAACAGACTTAAACACAAGAACTCCTGAGTCACGTGACACAGAGCCGGGCAGAGCAATGGAAGCCAGGAAGCCAGGGCCAACACTGGCATGGTCTCAGACACCTGGACACCTTGGGAGAGACTGGTTGAGATGTGATTGGTGGGATGGGGAGAGTCTGGTTGAGGTGTGATTGGTGGGATGGGGAGAGTCTGGTTGAGGTGTGATTGGTGGGACAGGGAGAGTCTGGTTGAGGTGTGATTGGTGGGACAGGGAGAGTCTGGTTGAGGTGTGATTGGTGGGACAGGGAGAGTCTGGTTGAGGTGTGATTGGTGGGATGGGGAGAGTCTGGTTGAGGTGTGATTGGTGAGACAGGGTGTCTGGTTGAGGTGTGATTGGTGGGACAAGGAGAGTCTGGTTGAGGTGTGATTGGTGGGACGGGCAGAGTCTGGTTGAGGTGTGATTGGTGGGACGGGGAGAGTCTGGTTGAGGTGTGATTGGTGGGACGGGGAGAGTCTGGTTGAGGTGTGATTGGTGGGACAGGGAGAGTCTGGTTGAGGTGTGATTGGTGGGACGGGGAGAGTCTGGTTGAGGTGTGATTGGTGGGACAGAGAGTCTGGTTGAGGTGTGATTGGTGGGACAGGGAGTCTGGTTGTGGTGTGATTGGTGGGACAGGGAGAGTCTGGTTGAGGTGTGATTGGTGGGACGGAGAGTCTGGTTGAGGTGTGATTGGTGGGATGGGGAGTTTCTGCTTGGCGGTTCCCTGTGGAGGGCCTGACCCCGTGTCCTGTCTCCTGTCGGCTCAGCTGTGGACAGCGGCAGCAGAAGAGCCATTTTCCCCAATTGAGGTGATTGCAGCTGCCTCTCCCAGTGGCTCCGCTTTGAACCGCGCGGCCCGGGGCCTCCGCTCCCATCTGCAAGTGCTCGCTAGCACGGACTTGGCCCGTCCCTGTTTTTATTTTGGGAGGGGGTGGGAAAGGGGGAGGGGGGGCGATGGGGATGGGGAATAACAAGTGCACGCGTCTCAGAGAGCTGCAAAGACCCGCTTGCACGACAGGAAGTGCTGCTCATTACCCGCCACCCCCTCTCGCTCGGAGGCCAGACCCCATCTGACATCCTAACTGCACCTAAAATAAGGCAGGAATCAGGATTACCGAATACTGGGGGGGGGGGGGGGGGGTGAGAGTGAGGGAGGAAGAGAGGAAGAGAGAAACCCCGCAGCCAGGCCCTTGAAGAGCTCTGTTCTCACGGTAACGCTGAGCTGTGTTCCCTTACTGACCTTCCACTGCGTGATAATCGCAGACACAAGGCCTGAAAACTCAGCTGACGTGTCGGACCCCGGGCCTTGGCGGGGGGGGGGGAGCTGCCGTACTCCACCGCAGCCATATGTGGCTGAGATTGACTGATAATCCACTCATATATATGAAATGCATGTGCAGGAACAGTAACTATAAAGAAATAACCATATTCATATGAAAATACTGTTGGCATTGATGGTATTTTGATGGTTCTTTAACTGAACTGAAAATCAGTTGAGCTTGTTGAGTGATCTAATAATTATAATGATTAAATAACAAATAAACTCGTTTAGTTTATGAGATTAATAGTGCATTGCACTGCCTGTCTGCAATGTGATATCCAGATGAAGTAAGAAAGTAAATAAATAAATATGGCTGCAAGCAGTGAAGAAATGGAAGTAAGACATAAACACAGTCATAATTGCTTGGTCCCCCAATAAAACCACATTTTTCTCCTTTTCTGGAGGATTGCTACTGCATCATCGGGCACCAACGCTGCAGCTTGTAGTGTTTGTGAAGATGGTTTAAAAGTGAGAGGAAGGCAGCTTCACTCTATCGCTCTGCGGATGTTGCGACACTGTAATTAGATTGTGTTTGGAATGTAATGGGACTATCATTAGAATGGCAATAATGTCATAAACAGAATGGTGATGATGTCATAATCAGGAAAAAAAACATGGAAAAAACTGAAACAAGTGGAAGAATGTGAGCACAGCAAGAATAAAGCTAACAGAAACAACATGTTTACCAGTTTGAGAGGCATTGTTTTCAGGCCTGCACCAACACCTAGCCAAAAACATCCTTTTTCAGGTCAATACATGTAATATCCAAAATTGGGGGCAGTGAAGAAAAATTATATTAAGGCAAGAAATACTATGTGAATTTAACGGGGATTGTTCGATATTAAGATACCACCCTGCTTCTGAGTCTGTTAAAAAGCCGATGGTTTCGAAATACAGACTTTG
>NC_050583.1:1770000-1782500 GCF_013368585.1 Megalops cyprinoides | reverse complement strand
GAGCCCCTAATTGTGCTTAGTCTATTGCATGCTGCATAATCTGTTCACCATTACACTCCTAATTTTTAACAATAGCTCGTGAAGGAGATGCTTCATGACTAAAACGAGGCGACGCCGACTTCCTCCAGTGTTTCGTGTTTTTTGTTGTTGTTTTTTTCAACCCGGCCGGAGCAACAACAACAGCTTCCTTCCCCCGCGGGCAGGCTGTTGATGCAACAGCCGCGACATCAAAGCGCAGCTTTCTCAGAGCCGTATGGTGGACCGCGGGGAAAAGTCTGGTTGCTGTTGGACGCGCCGTTGGTGGCCCGGTGGGTGCATATGCGTGATGGGGACAAGGTGCATTAGGAGGTGCGGTCTTTGGCATTTGATGTTAAGCCAAGGTTCAGACTCTGTGGCCACTGAAAACCCTTTGGCACTCATGGCAAAAGCCCTGCAGCAGAATGTTCCTCGAGAATACTGACAATGGAATGTTGTGGATAACAGAATTCTCCTCAACAATGGTGAACCTCCTTTACATAGTTTGTGCATTTATGCAATAAGCTGCACTCAGCAATCAGATTCTTTTATTATTATTATTATTATTATTATTATTATTATTCCTTCAGAAGACTTTAATTTTATCTCTGTTGTGGTCGTGAGTAGAATGGTCTCTGAACTGTTTTGTTTATATTCTCTTTTATCAATGTAGTTGTTAAACAGTTTTAGCATAAAAAATGAAAGGAAAACAAAATAGTGAAAGTTTGATTTTACTATCACGAAAGTTTATTGGCAGCGGAGCCTCCAGGCTGCGCGGGAGGTTCACAGCCCCCTAACTTCCCGTAAAAGATTACTTTCTGTATCCCTGCGCAAATCTGCACCGCTTCTTTCCTCCAGGAGAGAGAGAAAAAACCGAGGACGCAGATGAAGGGTTTAATGAAACGCACACTGTTTCCAACAGCGGCTAAATCAGCTGTGAGAGCGGTCGCGTGTCACGGAGGCGCGGAGGCCAGGCGTGACGGGAAAACAGTGCGCTAACGCGCTGCGGGTACGCGGTGGGAACGCACGGCTAAAGGCCACCGTTTATCTCACATTCAGACGGTCGAGGCTGAATAAAACAACCAGGCGGTGGGAGGAGCGGCATTAAACCGCGCTCATGATTTCGTACAGTAACGCATAACAAACCGAGTGACTTTAAGAGCGCTCGGGAGGGCTGCGTCCTCGACCGAGCAACACGGAAAATATGCGTAATGCGCGTGTCCGGACGAGAGCGTGAGTGATCAACGTTATGTCACTTTGCATGACATGACGAGCGAACGTAGACATCTGTGCTGCAAAGGCTCGCGGCAGTGAGCACAAACATTCGGAGCATATTATTTGCATTTCCCCGAGATTAAGTACGACGATGAATGAACTAAGCGTCCGCCCAGTAACGCCGCCTGAATCGATGTCTCACGACTGTCGGCCGAGGGTTCCAGAGAGATATACAAATACGATTGTTATTATGGTAACCTCTGATTCATAGCGCCAATCCATCTTATTTATTTATTTCAAAAGAGTCACATGGCAGTATTTATCCGCAAACAGACCGCGCAACAGGAGTGCGTGTTCTCCGCTCCGGGTGTTTACATAACACACGGCCAGACACCTGAATCTGTCTCCGTGCCGTCATCTCACACACGGCAGCCTTCGCTGTCTCTCACCCGCTGATCTGTGATCAGGCTTAAAGTGCACGTCACCCTTCGCTGTCTCTCACCAAACGCTCCCAGACAAGCCTGACAGCACATGGGCCTGCATCTCAACTGACCCAGCCAGACAAAGCAATACATTACATAAGCAAAGCGGTATTTCTTTGGGAATGGTGCTTCTGCACAACAGGAAGTGGCACCAGCGTGTTTCCTGTTCACCTCAGTGTGCCAGACCCCCCTGTTCTCACAATATCCAAAAATACACATGACTCCAGAAGCATCATTATTTCTCCTTGTTCTTTATTTTTTTTTCTTCTAAGGCCTCTCATATAATTTTTAATAGGAATAATCTAAAACAAATGTAGACCATATTTTTATAGTATGAAATGATTGCATAGTAATTTTTAATGATTTCTTTCTTTTTGTTTTTTTTTTTTTTTTTTGTTCTTGGTTTCTCGGAGGCCGGGTGGGTCTGGGAGGCCAAATGCACCGCAGAGACGGGACAGGTTAAAGAGCTCGCCGCTGTGTCTGGGAGTGAGGGCCAGTCCTGCCAGGGCCTGGAAAACCACAGCTCCCCCCCCACCGCACCGTGGCACGTCCAGTCGCCCACCTCGCCGCCCCTCTCCCAGGCCCGACCTGCTGGAATCTGACCTTGGCACCCCCGTGTTCGACCCCCGCTTCGTTACAAACAACATCCACAGCCATTGCGGCTGGCACCAACAAAAACGGAATCATTTTTTTGTCTTTCTTTTTTCTTTCTTTTTTTTAACAAAAACTTCTAATCCCCATGGTTCCTTCGAAAAGCTGTTCAGTCCAAATCGATGTCTGTCCTGTGGGCCAATAATATTGCAATATAAAAATGTTCTTTTGGCCAGCAGACGGTCTCGCAGCACTCAGGCTGGGATGGCTGGCTCTCCTGGAGGATTTGTGCTGCTATTTCAGCCTGCTCCCTAGCCCACTGAAACTGATCACTACTGGAGACTCTCAGGCGAACGGCAGCAGCGTCCTGGACTCCAGCTCACAGCTCAGAGGCTCCTCTGTCAGCCACATGCGTGGAGCTCAGCACACCTGGCGACCTCACCGTGACCTTGCACCGGTACGCACCTGTGCCCTCTGTGGACAGACTGAGTGTTAGATGCTCTTGGGTGAGTAAGGGGTGTGGAACCTGGGCGACAGTATAGCATTGTGGTTAAGGAGCAGGATTTGTCACCGAAAGGCTGCCACTTCGATTCCCTGCTGGGGCACTGCTGCTGCACCCTTGGGCAAGGTGCTTAACCCAGAATTGCCTCAGTAAATATCCAGCTGTATGAATGGAAGCTGGCCACGCCCTGTGCCCACCCTGATGCCCAGGGACTGGCCATTCAAGAGCCGACACGAGAGAGAGGAGTAAAGAAAACTTTAATATGAAACCAGTCCACACAAACAAGTCAAAACAAAAGCAGTGATCACTCAGCTGACACCTTAAAGCTGGACACAAGCACAGTGGAAACAGAGACTGTGTTCAAGAAGGAGGGAGAGATGTACAAAGATTTCTGCAGCTGGTTAAGCTGTGATGAGCCCCTGACTGTAAGGATCTTGTGAGGGCTTGCTCACGCTACCCTTAAACATGGTTTAAATGCTTAAACGTTGCCCTCTCTGCTCTTGATGCGGTCAGGTTCACGCACAGCGTGGTCACGGACAGCAGCTGCAGCTGCGGGCCTCAGTGCTGCTGAGAGCAGGTATTGAGAGGCATCGCTGGGCCACGAATCCTGTGACCTCTGCGTCTGCCTGTTCTGCTCTCTGGCTCTTTGGCAGGAAAATGAGCCCCGAGAGTCATTTATGTGACCTGAATTTGTAACATCTGACCGGCAGTCATGGCCACGCGATTTAGCTGCTGAAAATAAGATGTGAAAATCACATTTGTGTGAGCAGAGATGGCTGAAAGTGGGGGTTCACGAACCCCAGGGTAGGTGGAGCTACCATGTGTCCTCACTGACCCACTGATCTGAGCCTAATCATTAACAGAGGGCCCAGCTGTAGTGAAATACAGGCCCACACAGCCTGGGCTGAGACACACAGCATCAGCCCCTACCTGCAGGGAGCTGCAGCTTTCTGACCCTGGACCATCCGAAAGGTGACGCCTGTGTAAAGCAACTCTCCTTTGAGTGTCTGTACAGCTACTTCTGTCTCTGCCAATGGGGATCCTTGAGTGCTGTACACCAGAGGGCGGCACAGTATAGTGCAGAAGAACCGCACGGATATCTGGCTTCTAATTGGATGCTCAACAGAGCATCTCAGGTGTTAATCAGAGGTATGAAGAATGGAAAGGGGCTATCTGGAAAAAACTAACTGGACTGGGACCCCGCCTCTCTCTTCTCTGGCTGTTTCAGATCGCTGGCTGTGGGCGTCACAGTCACTGGAACCGCCCCCGAAGTAGCCACGCCCCCTTACTGTGCATGATCACCAACTCCAGGCATTGTTCTTTTCATACACTGCATATATGTATTCTATAAGGCCTCCTTTCACTCAGAGAAGCTGAACACCCATCTGCTACCTTATATAACCTCAAACCTAATTGATCCCAGCTACAATCAGAAATTTCAGTTTCCAGACCCAAGGAAACAACACAGTACCAGTTATATGGGTGCTTGGCTGTAACTTTGCACACACAATTAGCCCATGTCCACAGGTAAGGCTGGAAATAACCCATTACAGTGTGCAAGTATCCACCCCATTAAAAACCCCTTCTGCCTGCCGGGCCCCAGGGTGCATGGAAACCGGGGGGGGGGGGGGGGGGGCATGCACAGGTCCTTGTGCACGTTTAAATGTCAGAAAGAACATATTAAACCAGCAGAGGGAAAAACATATGCCCCTGTAAAATATGGAAAACGTACGTCCAAAAATAGCAGCAAGTGTCTGCCCGTCCTTAAGTTTATTCATGGCATTGCTTTTATGGGTTTCTATTTTAAAAAAAAACTCCACAGAATGGCTCAACTGTACACTATATAGTGACGTGTGTAGGATTCTGGGTAATAGTTCCATGGAATTGTGGGTATAAAGATGTAGTGGAAGCTCTCAGGGCACGGCGTAGCCATCTCTGGCCCTCACTGAAGCGAGGCAATTGAATTAGCACCTGGTGCCACACTGTCCATCACCCCCTGAGAAATATAACAACCTGCTGTTCCTCGCTTTGCTTTTTAAAACTGATGTCATTCTCTCCGAACCAACAAAAGACCCACGTGACCTACCGCCAAGCAATAACTATCTCACACACCTCTCTCTCTGTTTTTTTTTAATTAATATATTTCAGTTTTGGTCGCAAAAAGCAATTGTACAGCACTTTTATTGATTGATTTATTTTTATTATTATTAGTTATTTATTTTTTTGGAAAAAGCATTACAAAGTGTTTGTTCTGGCTGAGGCAGTAAGACTGGCAGGATTCTGGGTCTTGGACAGACAATGTTCTTACAAGAGGGAAGAAGGAAAATAATGATAAAAAAAGTCATGGAGGTTAATACACCTACCCTGCTTTTACCACTACAGTCATACCCTGGTACCTTTTCAAAATCTCAGAATCTTGGCGCCAGCTTCAATGGCTGCTGTTGCTGTGTTGTCATGCCAACGGTATCCATGGTGCCCTGATGCTCGTTTTTTACCATTAACTTTGGACTGGCAGCCAATAAAATCATTGTGAAATCCAAAGTAGTGGATGTGTGTGTGTGTGTGTGTGTGTGTTTGTATGTGTGTGTGTGTGTGAGTGAGTATGTATGCGTGTGTGTGTATGTGTGGTGTGTGTGTGTGTGTGTGTGTGTGTGTATGTTTGTGTGTGTGTGAGTGTGTGCGTGAGTGTGTGTGTGTGTGTGTGTGTGTGTGTATGTGTGGTGTGTATGTGTGTGTGGGTGAGTGTGTATGCGTGTGTATATGTGTGTGTGTGTGTGTGTGTGTGTGTGTGTGAGAAAGTGTGTGTGTGTACAGTGAATGGAATACATGTGGTTTTATGGTCAGTATTCCAAAACGTCTCAGAAACAGTGAGTTGTGTGTTTACCCTGGCCTTTTCCTCACCCCTTACAATTTGAGGAGACTCAACATACAGTACCAGTACTGTATCAATCAAAAAGGCCTTTCTAGGAATCAGAGAAATATGAAATATGAAATGTGTGTATGCTGAACGCCACATCATCCCTGTTTGCAGGGCAGAAACCGCAGCAGCGGCTGAGCCGCCAGGTTCCTGGAACAGCCCAGCGGTGCGGCGGGAGCTCGGAGTGCACAGCATAGAGGCACGGAAGCATTCGCCTGCTTCCTAACCGCGTGAAATGGCCATCGTCTAAACACACACACACTCACACACACACACGCACACGCACATATACACACACACAGTCACACACACACATACACACACATACACACAGACACACACACACACACACACACACACACATACACACACACTCACACACACACGCACACGCACATATACACACACACAGTCACACACACACACATACACACACACACAAGATTTAAAATGATCTGTGGCTGAGATGACGCACCTCCCCTGTTACACAACAGCGGTCTCGCATCTGCGTCAATGTGTCATTGAAAAAATGAATGAATGAGTGGAGACCCAAAGACTGATCAGCTGGTTAGGCCCAGCCCCAAACTGTGCAATGACTGCTGGTGTTCCACATGCACAGCAAGCAGGTCTGACTGACGGGGTCTGCTTGCATCCCTGCTACAGCATGAACACCATTAATAAACAGGGACGAAAGGATGTGACACCTGTGTTTCAGCTGTGACTGTGTGCTGTGCATGCTTTTGGGCTACCTGTGCCACTTTCTGAGGCCACCTGAATCACTCTGAAAAGTGTTTACAGCACTGGATGGTGCTCAGACTCTCTTTCTTCCCTGATTGTTTTTGACCTGCTGTGCAGTGCTAGCTAACATTGTCACATCTCCCTCTCTGGTTCCACTAATCCTATCCTACTGTGACCTCATTTCCTTCAAGTGGTTCCATTCACCCCGCTCCACTGTGACATCATCTCCCTCCACAGTTCAGTTCACCCCGCTCCATCGTGACATCATCTCCCTCTGCAGTTCAGTTCACCCCGCTCCATCGTGACATCATCTCCCTCCGCAGTTCAGTTCACCCCGCTCCATTGTGACATCATCTCCCTCCGCAGTTCAGTTCACTCCGCTCCACTGTGACATCATCTCCCTCCACAGTTCAGTTCACTCCGCTCCAATGTGACATCATCTCCCTCCGCAGTTCAGTTCACTCCGCTCCAATGTGACATCATCTCCCTCTGCAGTTCCATTCACCCCGCTCCATTGTGACATCATCTCCCACCACAGTTCAGCTCACCCTCTCTTACATTTCACACATCTACCTGCTTGGGCGCCTCTCTGTCTCTCTTCACCTGCACACCTACAGCTATTTATATACCCATAAAAAATTATATATTAAGAATATATTTCATACAGAGTATACATTATTTAGTTCAATCAATATATTTACAATATGCAAATTATTCCAGTATATTATTTGGTATATTGCAATATATATCTGCAAAGCATTACCAAATTTTAATTGTATTTGTAATATATTCTTGGGCTGAACAACTTATTTCTCAAAATATTACAATAAAGGTAGTTTCCGTATGGGTATATTATGTACATGCTACCATGTCATAACGCGCACATTCATAAATGTATCTTTTTTATTCTTTAAATAACAGAGAAAACAGGACCAAAAAAAGACCACCCTTGCTTCTTTCTGTTTTTTCCCTCCGAGATGAGAGAGATAAATTTCCCCCTCTTCTCCGCTCGGAAAACATGAATCACCCACTCACTTAAGATCTGGTCTGAGAATCAGATCAAATTCAAGATGGGTTTTTTTTTATGGTTTCGCTGAGGAATTCTGTATATTTCCAGTTGGAAAAGGGATACTTCCTGAGCCTTTTCTGTGTTAGTTTATTCAAGGTTATAACTTGACTCTGAGAGGGTGAAACTGGGGTAACCACCCGCGTTTCTCAGACTGGAGCCTCCTGAACCGAGGAGCTGACCTTTGACCTCCTGAGGTTTGGGTTGAGGAGGGGGACGCCGGAGGGGAGAGAAGCAGAGAGACGTGCAGACACTGTCCAGGCTGTGGAGTAAACACGTCCCTGGAGCGGTAGGAGTCTCCTGGCGAGGGGCAGGATTCTGAGAAAAAAGCGCTTACCGAAAGTGATGGTTTGATAATGTCCTGACAATTTATCCTGGAAACTCTGGCCGCAATGTTCTTGTTTATAACTACCGCTGTAACAAGCCTCCTAGAGGTGTTTCCGACAGTATATTTCCTGGTGTCCTACAATTAAGCGCTAAAGCAGCAAGCGTTTCAACATAACAAATATAAAAAAAATATATATATATAAAATTTTTAAAAGGTAATGTGTTTTGATATATAGTGTACATCATATATCATACTGTACTATAGTATACTATACATCAAGTACATGATATAATTTGTTGTTTGAAATCAGTTACATTTGAAATCTTTGACATGTTGTGAGCAGCAGGTATCAGGCGCATAGGGTTCATAGCTAATTCCCAGCATTTATAACAGTGTATTATATTGGACTCGAGCGCTTTCCCGGTGTTTTATTTTGTTATCGTGCGTCATTTCCCTGCTCTGTGTCATGCTCTCCTGCCAGTGGATTGTCTGTGAGAGCGGAGCTCAGTGATTGGAGCTCTGACCGCGTCCGCAGGCCGTGCGACTGGCTTGGCTGACCGCCGTTTGAGCGGAACGTGCGGGGAGGACCGAAAGGGCAGCGGGATTGCAGAGTCCGTCTGCTCTCCCAGGAGCGGAGGGGCACGGCGATCGCTACCACAGACCGCCAGCAGGGGGCACGCTGCGTGGGTTCCACATGCAGGGGAGTGAAATTGCTGCGGCGGAGGGCGAGGGTCTGAAATTAACCATTCAGTCACGGCAGCATTTGATCATTTTCCACATCCCCTTCCCCACCCCTCCCCATCTCCCCCCCTCCCCAATCCTCCCCGCTTTTTCCACTCTCTGAACCTGCGGAAAGGAAGGGGAGGGGGTGGCCTGGCAGCTGCTCAGGGTCTGTTTCAGTCTTGTGTCTGCCTGGGTTTACCCGAGCCTCTGTCTCAGCCCGGCCCACACCGCACACACACCGCACACACTGCCGATGCTGGCCTGTCTCTTCTTCTTGTTGGTTAAGTACCTTGCCCAAGGGTACAGCAGCGCCCAAGTGGGGAATCGAACCAGCAACCTTTTGGGCATGCATCCTGCTACTTACCACTATGCTACACTGCTGCCCACATCTGCCTATATCTTGCAGTTTTAACACATCTAAAAAAAAGTGCATGTAAATTGAAGACATGTCACTGCTGAGGTTTATCATTTGACACAGCTGTTAGTGGCTGATGTTCTAAAAGGTAACTCTTGTTAAAACAAGACAGTATGTCACTAGTGTGCACACCTTACACAAAGTTATCAATATGGAACATAAAGTAGATTTGCTGTTACTGTGTAATTGCACAGGTAATTTCCTCCCCCTGTCCTTAACATGGATCACCATCTGAACGCTACCCTCCAAACTTACTGACCCAGAATCCTGAACAAGACCCCCAAACCAGCACTGACCTTTAATGGAGGTGGTTACACAACTGTACTGTAACAATGTCCAGACATAAAATATTTAAATAACTTCAGTGTAATTACACCGGTGGCTACCAGCTCAGTATAACTCTGTCTTACAAGAGAATGACGATAGTGCATCAAACGATGACAGAATCATCAGACCAAAGGGAAATTAATTCATTACAAGCCACTGCCGTGCTGTGTAATTTGTGGACATTAAGGTACACCACTAATTGCTATATAGAGTGACAGTGCATAGCCTTACAGTAAAGCTTGGTGAGGCTGACCGGTGGAGCAACCGCAAAGACTCCAGCTGGCAACACAAAGTGTTATTTTAAACAAAAACTAGTTTATTAGTCAAATCTTGATTTGTTGAAAGCTGGGCAGCTGGGACAGTCAGGCAGAAGAGGGTAAAGAGGTAAAACATGGCTTTCAGGAACATGTAAGAGGTGGCCTTCATCAGTCTCATCTGGGAGATAAAATGGGTAGTGTTATTCCAACCTGATCTGAGATAAGTGTGAGTAACTTACTGCTTGCATTTCACATTAAAGCTCATGAAAAACAAAGTAATAATATGTTAAAAACACAGTTTCCTGAATGTTACCCAGAGTTCAGCTCCTTTCACAACAGTGAAGTTACTGGGGTCCATCTGCACAAAAAAAACCTGATAGATGGTTGAATAGGTAATTTAATTAACGTAATAACAAAATGCCTCTATGTAAACGTGCTGTAGGACAGACGCTGCAGGCTCCTACAGGAGAACCACAGCACAGCTCAGACGGCCCTCACTGTCAGCCTTATTCCTGCCTTGCCGCTTTGCCCTGTGGGTAATACAGGAGCGGCGGGTAACTGCTCCCTTTCAGCATGCGTTTGAGCAGAACGCAATCTCAGTGCAACACGCAACAGCCATGTGACACACTGAACGCACCTGACCTGACACCAGGAGGTTGCAGGTGTCAGTCCAGGCTAAGGTGCTTTAGTGACGTACCTAACCTGAACTGGTTCCGTAGATATCCAGCTGTCTGACTGGATAACACACAGAATGTGTAACATGCGTAAACTGCAAAAAAATACTCCTGTATGTCAAGAAAATAATAAAACAAAGCGCTTGTCCCGCTTGGTAAACCCAGAGAAACAAACCGTGGGAATGATACAGACGGGGAGCGTGTGGGTTCGGTAAACTCTGCTGTATCTTCTCAGCAATTACTACAGTAAATACGATCACGTTACAGTGTGTCTCCTCTCTCTGGTGGACTCTGTAAAACGATCCTGAAACTCTAATGAGACGGAGCTCTTTGCCTTCCACATGGAAAGGCGCAGGAAGACTGAGGATTCGCCCAGTAATGAAGTTCTGGACCGGCCACATCCTTCCTACTTGATGAAAGCTTATCTCATTTCAGCACAAACCCTGCCACTGCACAGCGAGAGCAAATACCATTCAAATGAAGACAAGTGTTTCTTTGTTTATTTGTTTCTTTCCCTCCTCTGGTCCATTGATGATCGTAAATCAATTTCCTCTTGTCTGAGTGGAAAACGAGGGCAGATTTTTCCATAAGACGCACGCGCTGCTCGACGTCTTTATGGACAACATGAATCATGTTTTTTGATACGCCGGGGTGATTCAATGCAGTAAAATCTTTTTCCTTCTAGATTTATTAAAAACAGCAATACAAAAAAAAAGCAGAGCGCTGAAATGTTTTCTATATCGCAGAGCGTTGTCGTAGCAGGCCGAGGGGCCTTCACAGAGGAGAACGAACCGCCAGATGCGCCCCTCTCCTTTTCCATACGCTGCTTGAAAGCAATTTTGTCTTTCGCTCGAACCACCATAGATCCACTTTAATTGACGCCTCTCGCCCATGGCCGCGTCTCTCTGCACGTGGGCGTTTCCCGAAATGACACGCGTGATCTCATCAGCCCTAATCCCCAGCCGGCGCTCTCGTCCCAGATCTGTTCCTGACTCCAGAGATAAATCTCAACCTGGACCCGTCCTCCCGTCAGGATTAGACGCGAGTCCCTCATATTCACATCCGCCCACTGCACGCGCTCACCACAGACTCTGCTGGCCACCTGAAAGCCAGCGTGGCTGCCTCACTTTCCCTCCTCAGAGCAGGGATCTTCCTCCTCTGGCCTGGGCTGGTCTCCTCTCTGGGATAGATCCAGAACAGGAATGGCACCAAACCCCAGGAGAAACGCACACTCACAGAGAAAGCCCCAGCAGCTCAGGGCAGGTCACTCAGCAGGTCACTTGGGTTTTTGGTTACTCACTACAGAGTCCCAAACTATCTCTGGCTGCAACATCAGCACAAGAACTGTGCATCGAGAGCTTCATGAAATGGGTTTCCATGGCCGAGCAGCTGCACACAAGCCCAACATCACTATGTGCAATGCTAAGCGATGGCTGGAGTGGTACAAAGCACGCTGCCACTGGACTCTGGAGCAGTGGAAATGCGTTCTCTGTAGTGATGAATCACGCTTCGCTATCTGGCAGTTTGATGGACGAATCTGGGTTTGGCGGATGCCAGGAGAGGGCTACCTACCGGAATGCACAGTGCCTACTGTAAAGTTTGGTGGAGGTGGGGCTGTTTTTCAGGGTTTGGGCTAGACCCCTCAGTTCCAGTGAAGGGTAACATTAATGCTACAGCATACAGAAACATTTTAGACAATTGTATGCTTCCAACTTTGTGGAAACAGTTTGGGGAAGGCCCTTTCCTTTTTCAGCATGACTGTGCCCCTGTGCACAAAGCAATGTCCATAAAGACATGGTTTGACAAGTTTGGTGTGGAGGAACTCCAGTGGCCTGCACAGAGCCCTGACCTCAACCCCATTGAACACCTGTGGGATGAATTAGAACGCCCATTGCGAGTCAGGCCTTCTCGATTAAACCAGCAACCTTTTGATTACCAGCCCTACTTATTACCGCTATGCTACACTTCCTCATTACATATATCACCACCTTCTCCTCTCTTACCTCTGCTTTCTCTCTCATACACACACACACACACACACACACACAGAGTGGGTCCCAGCGATGTCATCGTTGCTTGTGTGCTGTGTCACACGTGGAGCTTCCACTGACCCCCCTGCTAACTGGCCCTCTCCCTGTGGGTCGATCGCCCTGTGCCACAAACAGCATTTTCTACATCACTACACTGGCGGTCCCCTTTTTCTAGGCCGTCCTCAGCAGCTCAAGCTGACGTCACTGAACCCGTAAATGA
>NC_050583.1:1760000-1765000 GCF_013368585.1 Megalops cyprinoides | reverse complement strand
GCAGCGGAGAAACCGTCTCGTCAGGCTCTCTGGTTAGGGCTCCCTCCCAGCTGAGTCCGCACGTGCTCCTCAGAGCCAGACGCTGAGAGCGACTGTGTTTCCCTGCGATCTATGCTTGCCTCCCCGGGTGCTGGCCCACACGTGTGTGGCGCTACACGCTGGCGGCTCGATACGGGTCAGCGGGCCTGCTCTGCTCTGGTCTGAAGACAATGATTTGTGTCAGGAAGTCATCCATTGGATCTGGCTGATACCTTGCATTAATTACCCCTAGAGTGAGGGAGAGTGACAGAGCTGGAGAAGAGAGAGGAGCGAGAGAGAGAGAGAGAGAGAGAGAGAGAGAGAGAGAGAGAGAGAGAGAGAGAGAGGGAGAGAGGGAGAGGGGAGGAGAGGGGAGGAGAGGGGAGGAGAGGAGGGGAGAGAGAGAGGAGAGAGAGAGAGAGAGAGAGAGGGAGGGAGAGAGGGAGAGGGGAGGAGAGGAGGGGAGAGAGAGGGGGGAGAGAAAGAGAGAGAGAGAGAGGGAGAGAGGGGGAGAGAGGGAGAGACGGAGAGAGGGAGAGGGGAGGAGAGGGGAGGAGAGGAGGGGAGAGAGGGGGGGAGAGAGAGGAGAGAGAGAGACAGAGAGAAAGGGAGGGGAGCCAAAGCGTGAGGAGACAGGAGATATACTAGAGTGGGAATATTGATTGCTTGATTGATTAATTTGACCATTAAAAACACAATTACAACATTAGATCAAGTGCATCACAGCGATGAGACGAAAGTACATATATAGATTTAAAATGATTAAGTTTAGGTTGATAATTAGTTGAAAGGCTTATTGTGGTCCTCCAAGAATAGCCGGGCCTGGAACAGGAGCAGAACCAGGCCTGGAACAGGAGCAGAACCAGGCCTGGAACAGAGAGAGGAACAGGAGCAGAACCAGGCCTGGAACAGAGAGAAGGGAAGAGGAGCAGATCCAGGCCTGGAACAGGAGCAGAACCGGGCCTGGAACAGACAGAGGGGAACAGGAGCAGAACCAGGCCTGGAACAGAGAGAGGGGAACAGGAGCAGATCCAGGCCTGGAACAGGAGCAGAACCGGGCCTGGAACAGAGAGAGGGGAACAGGAGCAGAACCGGGTCTGGAACAGAGAGAGGGGAACAGGAGCAGAACCGGGTCTGGAACAGAGAGAGAGGAACAGGAGCAGAACCAGGCCTGGAACAGAGAGAGGGGAACAGGAGCAGAACCGGGTCTGGAACAGAGAGAGAGGAACAGGAGCAGAACCGGGCCTGGAACAGACAGAGGGGAACAGGAGCAGATCCAGGCCTGGAACAGGAGCAGAACCGGGCCTGGAACAAAGAGAGGGGAACAGGAGCAGAACCGGGTCTGGAACAGAGAGAGGGGAACAGGAGCAGAACCGGGTCTGGAACAGAGAGAGAGGAACAGGAGCAGAACCAGGCCTGGAACAGAGAGAGAGGAACAGGAGCAGAACCGGGTCTGGAACAGAGAGAGAGGAACAGGAGCAGAACCAGGCCTGGAACAGACAGAGGGGAACAGGAGCAGAACCGGGAACAGGGACTTCAGTCCTCCAAGATGGGCCAGTGTTTGAGCACAGCCTGTGACTGTGTCTCCCACTGCAGTGTCTGTGCTACAGGCCTCCACTTTCCAGCTGGGTCTAATTTGGGTTTTTATTTGATTTTATTATTATTTTTAATCATAAATGTTTCCTCTCGCGGTTATGTTAATATCTGGAAATACACTCCTCGAGCCACAAATCTTTCAGAAGTGTTTCTGTGAGCAGTGATTTAGAGTGCTCACAGAGCCTGGATCTTAGCGTTCGCAGGGATCTCGGCGTAGGCGGTATCGGAATTCGGCTTTCCCGGAATATCGGAAATAAACCAGGTAAGATGGCTTTGTTCCATCGCTGCCTATTTTACGCCCCCATCCCTCCCCCCAGACTCCGTTTTAAGAGTTCTGTTTAGAGTGTTCTGGAGCCTGCTTCTGGGCCGTTCTCCGTTGGGCTCACTGTATCACTTTCGGAGCATCCCTGAGTCGGCTCACACCCCTCCCTGGCGGGACAGGCCACGCAGTCCTCCTCTCTCACCCTCCCTCTTAATTAGTCTCTCATTCCCTGCTCAGATGTGCTTCCAAACACCCTTGCAGTAATCCCGGCCGGTCAGGGCGGCCAGCGGCCCAGACAGGAAAACAGAGAAACTGAGGAGATCACGCGTGAAACAGACAATGGAACAAAAAAAGAGAAGACAGAAGAGAGGAGAGGAGGGGGAGGAATGCAGCCGGCGGAGAGCGTGTCCTTGGACGGGCCGTCACGCCGCTGCTTGTTTTAATTGCCACGATTATAAACGGGAAGGTCCGAGTCACGGACAGGACGGGGGCGACCCCGCGCCCCCCACTCTCGTGTCACGGCTTGAGCTCTCTCCCGTATTTTTAGCTCTGGCAGGAGGTGGGATTTTTTTCATGTTGGAATTACAGGAGATCAGAGTGTGACTCCCCTCAGCCGCGGGGGATTACAGGAGGTGAGAGGAGCGGGTGTTCGCATGCAGGCCGAGCTCGATGTGGGCGGGGGGAGGCCTCAGAGACGTTCGCCGGGGCCCGTGCCATGAGAAGCTTGCCGCTCTGTCGTGCAGTGTTGATGTTTGGACAGCACAAATCTAAATAGAGTGTGATTTTTGGAAGGCGAAAACTCTGGCAATTCTGGGAGTTGCTTGTTTTTTCAATTGCAAGTGGTATCACTCGGGCGAATTAGCTTTCGTCTCCCCCCCTTTTGTCTTTTTTTAGGGGGGGAGCGAGTGAGGTCATCCTCTTTTCATAGTGCCGTTTCGTGCGTCCCCGCACCGACCGCGCCGCGAGACGCCGCGGAACAAATGGATCCTATCAGCGCTGAGGTCGCGTCGCCATGGGAACCCTCGTAAAGAGAAGCGGCCTGGTCGCAGTGGCAGCGGCTCCTCGAACCCCTGCCTGTCAGCGGCTCCTCCGCCGGCGTTGCGCAACGTCGCGGGGGGGGGGGCTCAGCCCGCTACTTATTTACTCCTAAAACAACACAGGAGGGTGAGAGGATGCCAGGAGGGCGGGGCCACGTCACACAACGCGCCACCTTGCCCAATCAAAGCCACATTCCACTGCTTGCCAGCCTAACCCCCCGACCCCCCTCACACAGGGAGAAGGCAAAGCCAAAAACAGTGAACACAAACAGCGCAGCGCACAGGTGAAGCTCTCACCTGAATCATGCTCCCGTGCTGGCCTCTGTGTGGTGTCATCCACGAACAGGCCTCCCTCCACGCGTCACAATAAATGAATAAATAAACATATGCACATGTACTGGAATCTAAACAGTCTTTGTTCACTGGCGATTGAATGAGCATGTTTATGTTATGTTTTCATTTACTTTTTGATTCAATTTTGAGCTCTGTCACCAATATTCTTTCTTTTTTTTTCTCTTTTTACAGAGGACCACATAGTAAAGAAGTGTTGCTGTAGTTAGTGCGGTCTGTGCTGATGGTGTGTGGATGGTCTGTGCTGATGGTGTGTGGATGGTCTGTGCTGATGGTGTGTGGATGGTCTGTGCTGATGGTGTGTGGATGGTCTGTGCTGATGGTGTGTGGCGTAATGGAACTCACGCGGACGCATCGTGAGAGACGTTCTCCGCGGAATGCCTGCAGACCGGTCACTCACAGGCGGGTCACTCACAGACGGGTCACTCACAGACGGGTCTCTCACAGGCGGGTCACTCACAGGCGGGTCACTCACAGGCGGGTCACTCACAGGCGGGTCTCTCACAGACGGGTCTCTCACAGGCGGGTCACTCACAGGCGGGTCACTCACAGACGGGTCACTCACAGACGGGTCACTCACAGGCGGGTCTCTCACAGGCGGGTCACTCACAGACGGGTCACTCACAGGCGGGTCACTCACAGGCGGGTCACTCACAGACGGGTCTCTCACAGACGGGTCACTCACAGGCGGGTCACTCCCAGACGGGTCTCTCACAGACGGGTCACTCACGGGCGGATCTCTCACAGACGGCCAGCATGTGAAAAACAAGTCCTGCGACATCAAAGGCGGCGCCGTGCGCGTCCCTCCGCGCCCCCCCGCGCCCCCCCGCCGCACGGCATGCGATTGCGCAACGCCCCCCTCCCTGCAGCTCTCTGCGGTGCGCTGACCAGCTCCTCTGGAATGCAGTGTGAACCGGTCAGCGGGGCCGACGGGAGTTTGCTCTGAAGCTGCTGCACATGTCTGCCTGCAAGGGTCCCGCGGAGGCCACTGAGACACCAGGAATCCCAGACACTTCACCTGTCCCGCCTTCCTCTCATCCTCCCTGCCTACTTTACCTCCGAGGTTTTGTTGCCTTGGTTGTTTGGTGGTAGAATTCTCGCCTGCCATAGTTGAGACCCAGATTCAATTGCCGGCCAGTGAATGACACAGCGCTGTTTTGATTGTAAATTTGTTTAAAATGCAGATTTATGCATATTTGGCTTTGCAGGAGTCTGTCGCAAAGCTCTACTTTGAATCTTGTGGATGAGATGTTGGCCTTTCCTTCTGGGAGTGTTGTTTACCTGGTCTAACTTTGTTGCTCTTAAACTTGTGCTGGAAGTTTCTCTGAGTAACAGGAGATCCTGGTGTGTTCTGTGTTGCTGGGCTGGCTTTGGATGTTGTGTCTAAAACAGTATGTGGCACAGAGCTCTCAGGAAGTGACTGATTAACTTTCTATGATTGAATCATTACATTATTCACTGTGCAGACGCCCTGATCCAAGGCAACTTCCATAGCTCAGATCTCCATGTCGGCATGATCCCCAGAAACCCTGAGGTCACAGGCTGGGCAGACTGGGCAAAGCGTTCCCTGTCACTGGCCGTCACGGCCACTGTTGCTAAAGACAAACTCCTTCTCACACTGACCGAAGCTGTCCAATGAGAGCGGGGTAATCCATCTCAGGTCACTCCTGAATGGGCCTGGAACTCTCGCCTTCACTGAGTGTTCATTTGAACTCAGGGTCCGGTCGAACTCCCAC
>NC_050583.1:1747500-1752500 GCF_013368585.1 Megalops cyprinoides | reverse complement strand
CCACCCCACCCCCCGCGTTCCAAGACCTGCGTTTTCTGGCAGTAGCGGCGGGGGTTTTGTGTAACGGTTTGTGTTTAGTTCGGGTTGGGTCGGGTTGGACTGAGCCGGGCTGTGCCGACCGCAGCCTGCAAAAGCTGTGTCCAGATGCCTCTCCAGGGCCGGTCGGAGGGTGAAACATGCAGGCGGGGCGGACGGGTCACAGTCACCCTCTATGCATAATGTGTGTGTGTGTGTGTGTGTGTGTGTGCATGTGTGCAGGTGTGTGTGTGTGTGTGAGTGTGTGTGCATGTGTGCAGGTGTGTGTGTGTGTGTGTGAGTGTGTGTGTGTGTGTGTGTGTGAGAGTGTGTGTATGTGTGTGTGTGTGCATGTTTGTGTGTGTGTGAGTGTGTGTATGCCTGTGTGTGTGAGTGTGTGTGTGTGCTTGTGCGTGCGAGTGCGTGTGTGTGCGCGAGTTTGTGTGTGTGTGCATGTGTACAAGCAGCACAGCTTTGACGTTCTGCATGACTTTGGGCTGGACTCAGCAACGTGATGAGTTGACTGATTGACTGACTGTGTGTGCAGGGCGGGAGAGTAAGAGAGGCCTGAGATCCCGCTGCCAGAATAAACCATTAGAACCTGAGACTGGGCCTAATGTCATTCGCAGACGTGCACAGGATATGTAACAGACTGCGCAGCAGCTGCTTACCTCCAAACGCTCCGACCAACATGCTGTGTAAGTCCCAGAGCACTCGGACTTTGCCTACCTAAGGAAATAGAAGCAGGTCAGTGTAACAAGCTCACCTCCCAGTCTATTATTATAACAAGAAATATTTTCATTACTCTTTTGGCCCTTTTGCTCTCTCTCTCTGGTGACTGCACCATTTAAGCATTCGCCGGTAGGCTCTTTCTCCGCCAAGAAATACATCATAAAAGGACAGAGAAAGGAGCAGGCCCTCATAAAATAAAAAAAAAAGCTAATATTCATTTTTAAAGAATGCACAGTGCTGAACAGCCAGACACTGTAAGGACATCATTGCAATACGGACTTTCAGATTCATATCAAAAAAACGTTTTTTTGTGCAAATGTTTTTGTGTGAATAGTAAAAGTGTGCGAACAGAAACCGAGCCAATATGGTCCAATAGCTGGCCTCAGTCCTGCAAGAGACCCTGATTGATTTATGGAATGCAATATTCATAATTATTGAGAGGTTATTCCTGTGCCAAAACGGAAGGCAAGGAATCAATTACAATGGCCCTACTTAATATTCTCAGACCAAATCGCGGGTCTACTCCCTAACGAGAACCAGGAGTGAGCAGACCCTTCCTAACGAGCGGAATTCATACCCCTAACCAGCGTCCCTCACCGGCTTTGTTCTAGTGGGTAAGATTTACTGTTTGGTCGCGAGTTCAAAGCCGTTGCAGTAAATTCTTCATTTAGAAGCAGGACAGGAGAAGTGAACTGTACCCTTGTAACAAGCTGAGCTGTTTTTATATTGCTGAGGATTAATAGGACAAACACTGGAACACCCTCAAAGGTCGGCCTCGGCCGCTCCCAACGTTCATTTCTCCTCCTGTGAAAAAAAATATATAATAAATCATTATTTTGTTTTATTTATTGAAAGGTAAGGTTATGAAGTTTTATGGACCTTAGCCACCGGTCCTGTCTACTTCCACTCCTAGGCTTGAGGTCAGGGGATATGGGTAGAAAGGACTGACCACACATGTCAGAGGTCAGAGTGCAACTGGGCACCGGACTTCGAAGGAGAGGGATGTCCTCAAACTCCCTATTTGCGGCAAACCATGGTGAGCCAGTACCTTACCAAACCACCCCCCACGCCCCACCCCCCCCCCCACTTGCACCGAAAGCCACTGCCAGACTTTTACTCCCCCTAGTAAGATTTGCCAATTTGCTAGCTCCTTGCCCCCCAAGCAGCAGATAGTGGCCAGGGGGTGAGGGGGGGGGGGGGGTGTCTGAACACCACACACAACCACCAGCACAGCTTTACCCTGGAGCAGTTCTCCACAGAGATTCTGCAAACACTCCAGAAACAGTGTGACATCATAACTAGCAATTCCAGAGCCATGGGGCCTTTGTCTGGGGTGTGACGTGGGGCACGGGAGATGCAGACATATTTCAAAGGTTTTGCAAGGGATTTTGCAGCAAATTTTCAATATATAGATAGTCAGCTTGGCGTGCTCCACATTGATACACTTTATCCCTGCCATGGCTAAAGCTGTGAGAGTCAGTGTTTTGATTTGCTGGCTTATTGTGAACATTCTGGAGGAGGAATTGTCTTAAACCAGAACATCCACACTCAGAACCTCCTGTGACCAACCAGGCAGAGGGTGGTAGGAACCCAGGAGCTTAATGTCTGGTCATAATAGAAGGTCTGTGATTGTATCTTCACAGCTGTTCTGGTCAGGAGAACTTGTGAATGTGGAGACCACAAGTTTATTGCAGATTTAAATGAAATTCACAGTAGCAGTAACGCGTTTAGGTCTGACCCTTGACTTTGCCCACAATAGCTTTAGAAGCTTTAGAAGCCTGGAAACAAGGACAATGGCCTTGCCATTATGACACGCAGGGGTGCCTAGCAACCCTCCAAGTTTCCTGTCACCTGACAGGCTCTGGTAGGGTAGAATTCTCTCCACAGGACATCCATGTGTTCAGACTCTCACAGTCATCATGACTTCCTCTCCCCACGCCTTTACCTGGTCATGTTCCTGCAGCCACCTTTTATCTTTTAAAGTTGTTTTCTTTGAATTCAGAAGAGAGGTTCTGATTCACGCTGAGCCCCCCCCCGCACATGGCTATGTTCGCTATGTGTGGGAAAATCAAACGAAGTGATTAGCAACTCGTTAAGCAGAATTGCCTTTCAAAACAAACCCATTCGCTCCACCATCCTTACAGTTACAATACATGTTGCGCAACCACACAGCGAACAGCTTAGTGATAGAATGTGTTCAAATTACGCTTGGGAGTCATTTAGAAATTGTGGGAAAATATCATGGAAAATATTAGCGAAACGGAAAATATTACAGGTAGTTGGAATCAAACGGATACTGTAACATTATAATGCATTCTGCACTTGTGATGACAAAACTTCCAGCAAAACATGAAATCCCTCTCTCTCTCTCTCTCCCTCGCACACACACGCAGGCAGAAATCTCTCTCTAATGAGCTGGTTTGGCAGCAGTTGAGAAACGGGTAGAATGTACACCGCAGACAGAACCTAACACCAGGGGCTGACAGATTGATTTATTCCTCATTGATTGATTGATTTAAAAGAGCAGAGGAGGTGAGGCGCTCGTGACGACGGGATCCGCCGGGAGGGCCACCCGGCGCCCGGAGCGAAAGCGGAGCGGGAGAGCGCACCGATCGCCGGGTCCGTCTTTCCGCTCCGCCGCCATCTGGGATCTGGCTGCTCTGGAGTACCGGGAGCCAAGGAGCGGGGAGCGAGAGCAAGGGCGAGAGAAAGACAGACAGAGAGAGAGAGAGAGAGCGAGCGAGAGAGAGAGAGAGAGACAGAGAGAGTGAGCGAGAGAGAGAGAGAGAGAGAGAGAGAGAGAGAGAGACAGAGAGAGCGAGCGAGAGAGAGAGTTAGAGAGACAGAGAGAGCGAGCGAGAGAGAGAGAGACAGAGAGATCGAGCGAGAGAGAGAGAGAGAGAGACAGAGAGAGCGAGCGAGAGAGAGAGAGAGAGAGCGAGCGAGCGAGAGAGAGAGAGAGACAGAGTTAGAGCGACAAAGACAGAGAGACAGAGAGAGAGAAAGAAAGGCAGGCGAGCTGGTAATTACCTGCAGCTGCCGCGCTTAGTTGGGGGGTATAAATCTGTAACCACATCAGAAATTATCCATAAAATTTACAGCTCAGGAAAACCGTGCGTGTGGCTCTTTAACACCCCTAACCTACAGAGCGCTCTTAAACTCCGTCCCAGAGCACGGCCGGGTGGCAGGCCGCTGGACACCACTGGAGTTTTTTTTCCCTTATTTTTTATTTTAAAAGGAAATCGGGGGAGACAGAGGTGACTTAGTTACCCTGCCATACATGGGTCAGATCCCCCGCAAAAATTCCCATCAAATCAAATTATAATATTATATGCACTCGCACGTACACATAAAAATAATACAAACAAACAACGAAAAAACTCGGATCCTCGTGTAGCCTATCAATCAATATAATGAGCCAGTATGACTAAAAGACAAAGTTATGAGGACCAGGCAAAATACGAGTTCCACAACATTTATAAATGCATTTGTTTGAAAAGCCAGCAGCCATTAAAAAATCCTGCCAAGACTGGAACCATTCACACATCTGAGGTCAATAAAGCAGTCTGTCTGTAAGTTTACCTGTCTGTCGGCTAACACTAACATATGCGGCCCTGCTACTGTGTGTTCAGTGCCAGCAGAGGCCGTGCTGGAGTGCGGGGACGGGCCTCCAGGGGCCCCTGTACAGTAACACAGCTCGGGAACAAGGGCCTGGGACCGTTAGACGAGCAGCTGCACCTACCTGCCCTTCCCTGGAGGAGCATGTTTGAGTTTTACTGCACACTTTAATTCTTTTAGGAAGCAGAGAGTGACAGTGAGAGTGAATGAGCAGATTGAGCTTTGAGGTCTTGAATGGAAGTTTGACGACTTGCATATATGTATCTGTATAATATGTGTGTGTGTGTGTGTGTGTGTGTGTGTATTCCGTCAGGACAACTTTGGCCTCAAGTGATAATGAAGGAATCTCAATGATGAAAATGTCATAAAAGTCAGATTCTATTCATTTCATAAGCTTCGTGTAGTCATTTACAAAGTGTCAGACACAGGGTGAGCACTGTCGGGGTTTTTGGGGGTTTTGGGGGCGGGGGGCGCATTGTCCCTCGGGTGATCCGGCCAGCGATGCCGTCAGCAGGCGGGAGGAGGCAGTGACGCCGCTGTTATGACAGGTGGCGCTGTGCGCACGAGGGGCGCGGCCGGGGGGCTGCGGTCTCCTCCGGTCCCCCAGCTGTAGACACACCAGCTGCAGCCCTGAA
>NC_050583.1:1732500-1742500 GCF_013368585.1 Megalops cyprinoides | reverse complement strand
TTATCATTAAGCAAACTCTCACGGAGAGTTAAGGCAATTGACATTGATTTGTGTGCTTTGTTATTGTTCGTATCATATCATAAGTGATATTATATCAGAATGTTCCGGGAATGTCAGTGGTGACACAGTATATGCTATGACAGCCCATGTCAGCTAGCATAAGGGTTTATGAACATCTGTGGTTAAGTTTTACAAAGTTGTTATACACTGCTTATGAAGGCTTTACGTAGTTCCTATGGTTTGCTTCATTGTAAACTGTAAACCAAAATGGGTATCTAATGGATTAAAACATGACTGACAATTTGACCGCCATCAGACATGGAAAATTGACCTCATAAATAAAGCCAAAGAAGTGCTTTGGAGGTGCATAAACCAGGAAAGTTAATCTTACAAAGCTTCACTAAACACCTTTTACATAAACAATTGAGTCATGTCTCTCTCATGCTCTCTCTCTCTCTCTCTCTCACACACACACACACACACACACACATGCACACACACATACACAACCTGCCCTCATATCAAGAACAACCTACTTATTGAACTTGACATATCAGCTGGTGATACAGTTACTTGAGAAAAGGTATCTTTGATAAGCCTTGTAAATAAACAGCCGCTTATCTCCGCAGCTGTAAAAAGGTATTTGTCGCAGAGTTGCTGACTCCGCCGCAGAGGGGTGGAAAGCACGGAAAATTCCTCGGGCTGGAAACGCTTACAGGACCGCTCTCAGAGCGCTCTCTTTCCTACACTCTTTCTCACTACAAATAAACTCCAGCAAATTTTCCAAAGCTAAGCTGAAGAGAAAAGAGAGAGGGAGAAACAAACTGTCCTTTAATTTCACTTTTCCATGCTCGGTACATCGACTTTCTCACAAGGCAGACACCTTCAAACATTGTTTTGCACACATGCAAGAAACACCGACAAAAATGTCAAAAAATAAAAGAACAGCCTCAAAAAAGACATATACAGCATCTAGTACAGTATCTGTTAAATATGCAGGTGCAGATCAAAATGTTATTAATGTCTCATTAAAATGAGCAATGTTCATCTTGATCTAATTTTGGCAGGTATTAGCTTTCAGTTTTAGAATTAAACTGTGCACTGTTCCATAGCCTGGACCAGCAAGCAAATACGTTGTTGATAAATACTTTATTTTAGTGATTTGATTAATTTTCCTGCTGAAGTTGAGAGCTCAGATCTCTTTGCCTTATTCATATAACAGTGGGGTTTCATGCAGTAGAATCCATCTTGGGAGCTGCAAAAGATTCACCTTCAAAATGAGGAAAAAATATGTACACATAATAAAATATACACATAAAATAATATATGAACCCCAATCTATAGCTACATATAGGTAGATAGGTAGATACCCATGTAAAGTTCACCCCTAACAACCTTTCTGCTTTTCACGAATCCTGTTTTTTAACTCTGTGCCCTGTTTTTACCAGAGGTGGAGGTGTTAAGCAGTACAAGTAATTACCAACTTCTGAAAACCTTTCCATCATGAAATGTGGGGCAGTGATCTCCCTCCATGGCTTTCCCCAGCAAACCACCCCACACTGCAGATATCTCATGAGAAAAACCACACAGGGAAGGATCGGTACGCTGTGATAGCCGCAACCTCTTACGGGAAAAGTAACAGAGAATTCCTCTTTTTGGAGATCTTTTCATCCAGCTTCAGTGGTCACCAGTTATGCATTTAGGTTTGCCACAACCACAGCAGCAACTGCTGAACACAGGCGAGAGAGCTAGGTGAGGTGCATGCAGCCCTCCCATACACTCAAGTCTAACACCACTACTTTTCATACTACAGGTCCCACAGTGCACCAGGATGCAGATGCCACGGGAGGATATGTGCAGGAGGCTGCAGCGTGGTTTGAGGTTCTGACGCTGACACATTCTTTGTTCAATGCAGAGAGGACTGTGACAGGTATTTTTCACACTACAGGTCCCACAATGCACCACAGTAAAGCAGACTCTGATGTCATCTGTGCAACATGCAAGCACCTCACAAATTGCCAAATGCCACAGTGGGGAGATGAGCAGACCCTGGCACAGGTAACCCACCCCAACCCTGGCAGGGTGACGCTAACCACATTCCCCTGCTACAGACTCCGGGCCTTTGTTTGATTATAAAAAAGCCCAGGCTCAAACCTGAGCCTGAGCTGTAAGACTCATCTCATCCAGAACAAGCACCTTAACCGGCCGAGCCAGTCAGGAGCTTCCTCTCCAGCCTCCTTGTTTTAGAGTGGCACTGTGTGTGAGTGTGGAGCAGGGGATGAGAAACGCACAGCCGGAAAACAGAGCAAGAGGTGCCAAATCGAAGAGGGAGTGACCGAACCAATCCGAGGAACTCCAGCGTTGCGCGCACACACAAAGCAACTCAACTTAATCTCCTTCATTTTGTGCAATTGTTTGTTTTTTTTTTTTTGCTGCTTCCAGGTATTATGACAAAGGAAACTGTACATAAGCTTGGTTTACATGAAGGCCACCCATCCTCTCTCCCTCTCTCTCCTTTTCTCTCTCTCCCCCCCCCCCTCCCCCTCTCTCTCTCCCCCCCCCCCCCCCCCCCCCCCCCCCCATCCCCTCTCCTTCTCTCTCTCTGCCCCCCCTTCGTTTCCCTGACCCTGGAGCTCCACTTTGCTCAATGTTCCCCTCATAAACTCACACAGTGACCC
The DNA here is from genome assembly GCF_013368585.1 of Megalops cyprinoides. Lineage (NCBI taxonomy): Eukaryota > Metazoa > Chordata > Actinopteri > Elopiformes > Megalopidae > Megalops > Megalops cyprinoides. Next base: position 1,739,822 of record NC_050583.1, on the reverse strand, counting down.
CCCCCCCCCCCCCAGGCTTCAGGAGCGCTCTTACGCAATCTCCATTAACCAGACATCTCTTAATTGCCCTCCTGCTCGCCTGTGTTCAGTGTGACGACCCCCCCCCCACTTGGCCCACCCCTCGGATCCCTGGAGGGGGTCAGCCGAGGCACACAGGACAGGGTGGTGTGTGTGTGAGCGTGTGTGTGTGCGTGTGTGTGTGTGTGTGTGTGGTGTGTGTGTGTGTGTGTGTGTGTGTGTGTGTGTGTCGTCCATGACAAACTGAAAACTCTGCAGTGCCTCTCTTTGATGCTCGGCTCGCTACTTCCCACTTCTACGCTCTCGTAAACCATGTGACACGCCCAGAGACACAGCAGCGGCCTGGCTTAGCCGCTTGGTTAGCACATCTGAGTCAGGGACGTTACCGGCCTGGCTGTCTGCTCGGTTAGCAGGTCTGAGTCAGGGACGTTACCGGCCTGGCTGTCCAGTCGGTTAGCAGGTCTGAGTCAGGGACGTTACCGGCCTGGCGTAGCCGCTCGGTTAGCAGGTCTGAGTCAGGGACATTACCGGCCTGGCTGTCTGCTCGGTTAGCAGGTCTGAGTCAGGGACGTTACCGGCCTGGCGTAGCCGCTCGGTTAGCGGGTCTGAGTCAGGGACGTTACCGGCCTGCCTGTCCACTCGGTTAGCAGGTCTGATTCAGGGACGTTACTGGCCTGGCTTAGCCGCTCGGTTAGCAGGTCTGATTCAGGGACGTTACCGCCCTGGCTGTCCACTCGGTTAGCAGGTCTGAGTCAGGGACATTACCGGCCTGGCTGTCTGCTCGGTTAGCAGGTCTGATTCAGGGACGTTACCGGCCTGGCTGTCCAGTCGGTTAGCAGGTCTGATTCAGGGACGTTACCGGCCTGGCTGTCCAGTCGGTTAGCAGGTCTGAGTCAGGGACGTTACCGGCCTGGCGTAGCCGCTCGGTTAGCGGGTCTGATTCAGGGACGTTACTGGCCTGGCTGTCCAGTCGGTTAGCAGGTCTGATTCAGGGACGTTACCGGCCTGGCTGTCCAGTCGGTTAGCAGGTCTGAGTCAGGGATGTTACCGGCCTGGCGTAGCCGCTTGGTTAGCGGGTCTGAGTCAGGGACGTTACCGGCCTGGCGTAGCCGCTCGGTTAGCGGGTCTGAGTCAGGGACGTTACCGGCCTGACTGTCCGCTCGGTTAGCGGGTTTGAGTCAGGGACGTTACCGGCCTGACTGTCCACTCGGTTAGCGGGTCTGAGTCAGGGACGTTACCGGCCTGGCTTAGCCGCTCGGTTAGCAGGTCTGAGTCAGGGACGTTACCGGCCTGACTGTCCGCTCGGTTAGCGGGTCTGAGTCAGGGACGTTACCGGCCTGACTGTCCGCTCGGTTAGCGGGTCTGAGTCAGGGACGTTACCGGCCTGGCTGCCCGTGTGGTGCTTACACTGAACGGCCTCAGTAAATACCCAGCTGAATAAACGCATAATGTGCTCAGTTTGAGCTCAGCGAAATGGCATCTCCACAAGACAGAGATAATGTAACGCAGTCTAAACTCTGACCTTAAGCCTGGTCCCAGCAGCCCCAAAGGAGCATCATTTCCTACATGCCACCGTACACATTTCATGTACATCTGTTCAACGCTTTTTCAGTTATCGTGTATTTTTTCTTTAGAGTTGTCCATTTTCAGTTATCCTGTCCACAGACAGGCAGGTAGGCGAAGGGACACACAGACAGATGGACAGACACACAGGTTTGATGGTTTAACCGTTTCTCCGCTAACAGAGATGAACCTCAGAGGAGATTCACAGTCCAGGCTTCAATTGGGCTTCACTGGGGCTTCACTGGTGCTTCACTGACAGGTCACCCTGTGCTCCAGTACATCTCAGCCTTTTGGCAGGAATTCCACAAAATGTTGAATAACACATTCACCTTAGATAGAATCATAAAAACAACCATAAAACAACCATAAAAAAAGCATAAAAAGAGCATAAAAAGAGCATAAAAAAGCCACGCTGAGGGAATAGCATGCCTTTCCTGTCAGGGCTGCAGGTAAAGCCAGGTGAGCTTTCCACAGGTAAAGCCAGGTGAGCTTTCCACAGGTAAAGCCAGGTGAGCTTTCCACAGGTAAAGCCAGGTGAGCTTTCCACAGCGTCTGTGCTGAGCTGCACTGATCCAGGCGGAATATAGCCTCACATCCTGCTGCAGGCGCGTCTGCACTGAGCTGCACTGATCCAGGCGGAATATAGTCTCACATCCTGCTGCAGGTAAAGCCAGGTGAGCTTTCCACAGCGTCTGCACTGAGCTGCACTGATCCAGGCGGAATATAGCCTCACATCCTGCTGCAGGAAAAGCCAGGTGAGCTTTCCACAGCGTGTACACTGAGCTGCACTGATCCAGGCGGAATATAGCCTCACATCCTGCCGCAGGTAAAGCCAGGTGAGCTTTCCACAGCGTCTGCACTGAGCTGCACTGATCCAGGCGGAATATAGCCTCACATCCTGCCGCAGGAAAAGCCAGGTGAGCTTTCCACAGCGTCTGCACTGAGCTGCACTGATCCAGGCGGAATATAGCCTCACATCCTGCCGCAGGTAAAGCCAGGTGAGCTTTCCACAGCGTGTACACTGAGCTGCACTGATCCAGGCGGAATATAGCCTCACATCCTGCCGCAGGTAAAGCCAGGTGAGCTTTCCACAGCGTCTGCGCTGAGCTGCACTGATCCAGGCGGAATATAGCCTCACATCCTGCTGCCTGTCACATTGCAACACCTGAACCTGACTGCACATTCTCTCACAGTCTCACAGTCTGGCAATCAGCATTCCCAGGTTAATATGTTGCTATAACATTCCATCATTACAGGAATATTAAATTAAATTGCACCATGTTATTGCTGCAGTAGCAGACGGTGATGAGGCGGTAAAAACGATGCGGGAGCACAGGATGACAGTGTTATGTGAGATAGTTGACTGCAGAGCAGTTCATTTACATTACTATTCTGATAGCAGTCCATGCCCACTACACCAGTGAAAGATCTGTGTTTAATTCAGGGTCACACCATTCATCTGAGGTACACACTAAACTTATTTGCTTAAGCCCTGCCAGAATTAGTCCTATCAGATTTGCACCCTATCCAAGGCCCGTGGAACCGCGTAACACACCTTTTGTAGATGTGGACAGCCGGATGCTTACGGAAGCAGCAGGTACAGCACCTGGTTCAGGATGTCACTCTGAGAAGCGGAGCCGCGTGGTGGTGAAAATCCCAGGCTGTGAGCCCCACCGCACACTACCACAACACAACCAATCAGCTACGCTGTACAGTACTGAACATTAACTCACAAACATTAAAAAAAGGTTTGTCAAGACTTCATGTGTTCATTTAAATCCCTGATGACACAGCCACACAAAGGAAAAAAGTAAGTAAAATTTCCCTTTCCCAAACGTGATTGGCTGATGAACCGCGGACCTCGGTTTGATCACAGTCTCCCCACCCAGGTGAAAGCTCTGCATGAGGTCCCGGAGAGACAGAGACCGCAGCGGAAGACCTGACACAGCCGTAGCCAGGCCTCTGGGGTTTAGGGTGCGAAGGTTAACCTCGTGACAAATGAATTACGAGGGCAGAGAGGGGAGAAGTGGAGATGTCCGGAGTGTGGGGGTGGAAAGGTCTCAGCCCAGCGCGCCCTCGGGGTAAACACACAGAGCACTCACATGATTGACATCGTCACCTCCTCCCTCTCCCAGGTGAGCCTGCGCGCAGGTATGCTGCTGACACCCCCCGCACTGCGTCACGGCGACGGCCTGTCTGCACAAGCTGACCTATCCCTGTAATACTGCTCAGGCATATAAAATCAGCCGCTGCAGCCGGGCTCCCGGGAAAAGCACAGCGATTGCACCCTGCTAGACTTTGACACGAGGGTTTCGCTCTCTGGCCAGGGAGCTGTGCCCGTGTCACAGCTGTGCCCGTCTGGATTAGAAGCACATCTGCTTTGCATCGTGTTCCTGAGTCATCGCTGCCTGCCTGTCACCTGTCACCTGCCACCTGTCACCTGCCACCTGCTCGGAGCTGGCAGATGCCCCACCCTTCTCCAAAACCAGCCACCAGAGTAAGTGGGTGAGGCTTTTTCTTTATTCTGGCTGTGGAGTTACTGGCGCTCAGATGCAGAATGACAGGGTTTCACTCAGGACCGCTCCCTTTGTATCGAATCTCTGGTATTTTCCACAGAAACGGGGGCCGTGTGTGTGAACGCAGATGAGAGTTTAGCTGCTGGAGGTGCTGTGGGGACAGCTTGTTCTCTCGTGTTTCACTGACGTGAAAGGCAGTCCTTATTTACTGAAGTTTATTGCAGTCAGATCTCCACCCTTTCATCTCTGCGCCGGCTGTATTTACAACATCACCTGACGCACACTGGCGCGTAAACTCCGTGCATCCAGAGCGTGCGTTCAGGTGTTTAGAGTGCTGTTATTTTCCGCCTTGTCGTTATGCCCCCCCCCAGCCCCCCCAGCCCCCCATGGAAAGCCTCTCCTAAGACAGCGGAGCGAGGTTTGCATGCTGGTGGTCGCTCTGAGGGAAAGGTGGGTGAATGACGCAGCGTGTAACGAGTGCGCGAAACGCACCTTTTGGAAACCACTGTTTATGGAGACGCGTTCGCGCGAGCTTCACGCCCCATCAGCCAGCCTAAACACTGCGCCTCCCCCCCCCCCCCCCCCCCGCTTCTGTCCTAGCGTGTTAACCGCTGTTTTTATCCGCTCGGCCGCTGAAGACTTTCAGACGCAGTTTGCGGTAATAATTTTCCACCACAGGGCGAAAGAGAACGAGCTTTTCGTCAAAACAGCCTCTGGCCCGCCGCAGTCTGCCCCCCCTCCCCCCTCGCGTGCCGGCTCCGAGACGCTCACTTGTCGGGGGAAACTTCAGGCCCGTCCAACACTTCCAAACCAAACCACAGCGCCACTTAGGACCACGCTGTTTTTTTCAATGAATCTGGAGTCAGAACACTGAGATTAGACTGCTTCCCAAAGGAAATGAATATCGCTTTAACCGTGTTACTAAATGGACCAGCTGAAGCCTATAAAAATGTTTTATATACACATATACAAACACATGCATGTTTGTATATGAAGGGAAATAAAATTTCCGCAAATGGATTAATAATAAGAGATGAATATAAGCTTAAGTCAAGGGGAATCAGCAGCTGCTTCTGTGCTCAGGATAAATCAGTGTAAGAGGGTTATATATTTACATCTATACCTATATATACATGTACCTGTAAAAAATTCCAGGACAGTGCAACAGCACTGCACTATTTTAAAAGCAGAGCTACGTCTCTGTGTACTGGGGCCTGACCTTGGTGACCCTGAGAACAATCCTGACCATGACCTTGACCCGACCAAAGAGCAAACTTTCCGGAAGTCGGTGAAGGATGTGTGATTTGTGGGAGCCTCACGTGTCTGACCCGGCCCGTCTCGGACAGAGAGGGGAGGGTCTGAGAGGGAGACAGCTCAGAAATGCCATCGGACAGCGGTGGGAGAACCCGCTCACACGCACGCAGACAGACACGGCCCGGGCCTCGCAGCTGATTGGCTGGAGCAGGAGAGGTCTTTTCCAGTTGAAACGTGCTGGATGGTGTTTATGGGTCGTCTGCCCCGTGGCAGGCACCGGGTGCTAATAGACCCAGAGAGCCGCTTTGCGTTGCGGGTGCGTCAGTTAATTGGCGGTACTTAAATTTTATTGATTTAAACTCCAGGGGGCTCCACCACAAAAGAAAGTGTTTACAAACCTTTAAAAAGCCTAAAAACGTGTGATTAGAGCTCAATTGCTTTAGTAGTCTAATTAAATTCTTTTTACAGTTCTGACCATGTAGTGCAGGCCTCTGAATCCGGGCCCTGGGGTTTCAGCTCCCTTTAGTCTCAGGGAGAGCTGACGCTTTCGGGGGAATCCCCCTCCACCTGGCCCCGCCCTCTACCTGCCCCACCTGACGGACGGGGGTGTGAGTGGGACAGAGGCAGGTGTTTGGGTGGTAACTTGCTCTGAGTACTACTCGCACTGTCATACGTGTGATCTGTGTACGTACAGTTCGTATACATTACATATATATATTTTCTTTGAGATTTTACAGCTAAAATGTGCTTGCCTCCTCTTCTGTGCAGTATAGTGTCGACTTTTGTGTTAACTGTCAGTCCATATGTATATGAACACAGCTGCGTCTAGCTGTAAGTGAACGAGACTCAAGCGAAAGAACCGGTTTAAAGAACAAAGCCGGCCTGTGGATCTGAAGGCCTATGTCAGAGCGAAGATCTGTTAGGCAAACTATCCGATGGAAAGGGAAATCTTGGCAAAGGAATGCTATTTATGTAAGTAATTATTTACCATCAAGCGGCTCTAACTGCTCAGAACTAAAGCAGCGAAGAAGAGAGAGAGAGAGAGAGAGAGAGAGAGAGAGAGAGAGAGAGAAATAAAGAAACAGGCAGAAGACAGAGAGGAAGAGGGAAAAAAACTCTGAAATGGAAACAGATGGCTGGAGCCAAGTGGTTGGGACTGGTTCAGGCCGGGATAAAGTAGCCGCTTCCTCTCTCCGTGCTCAGCTAGATTAGCGTCACGGCGCACTTTCATCGGCTCTGACATGAGAACACTCATGAACCTCGCCCTTCCCCATCCTCAGCAGCCCAGCACTCAGCCAATCACGGCCCCCGCGCCCGAGCCCTCACCAGTCACTGTCTTTGGCTGCACACTCAGTTAGCGTTTCTCAGTTATCATCAGGCTGAACCCGTGAGGAGTGGAATTTTAAGGTCCACAGATTCATTCAACATTTTAGTCTTTGAAATAAGCGAAAATAAAAAAAAATGACTGTTACTTTGTGTCGAGACACATATTTTTAAATTCATTTTGGTGACTGTTGAACTTGCCAGACTGTTTTTGTGAAGCAAAAAAAAAAGGAAAGCACACAATTAAATGTGAGTTAAAGCTAAGAACATTGATTGAATCTGTACACTGAATATAAGCTGAACAGCACGGACGATAGACAGGAATCCCCTTACAATTTATCATTACAGTTATAGTTATCATTTAGATTTATAATTTCTGCCTGCTTCTGCTAATTGCTTTTACTTTGAAACTAAAAAACTGAACTCAATGCAGTGATTCAGAACTGCCATTCTGAAAAATGACGTTTTACGATGAACGTATTTCATAGTCAGTAATAACAGGCAGCTTCAGAGCTTCGTTCTTCAAAACAAGAATTTTTTAACACTGATTTTCATACATTTTACTTCAGTCAAATTTAAACACTACTTCTGAGTGCAGTCAGCGCCGTTGTGGCGATGGTTGTTATTTTTACCGTGTGGTGCAGCTGG
>NC_050583.1:1670000-1720000 GCF_013368585.1 Megalops cyprinoides | reverse complement strand
TCCTGTGTTTGGTGTGAGGAAGCTGGAGGTGCAGACACCTGCTGTGTGTCTGTACCTGAACAATGACAGGATACTGTTACCTGCGGCATAACCTGTTCAGTGCACTGCCACTTAAAACAATCCAAACACCTGGCAAGGTCACAGTGAGCCCAGCTCACCCCCGGATTCAATCAAAACCGCCAAGTAGTCTTTAGTGAAAGTGTTATTCAATCAAAGATGTATACCTCCGCAGGATCCGACACCACATCAGAATCAACACCGCCACATTGCCCTGAGGGGAAAACTCACCTTGTTCTAGCACTGCTACAACACTTGCAGCAGGTGAAAACTGCATGACATGACATGGTTGTCATTTTGCAGACGCTCTTCACCACAGCAGGTTACAGAGAGCACAGTGTGTAGGACAATTCGGTTTTTTAGAGTGAATCTGGCAGCATGTAATGCTGAATTTGACTTAACATTGTATCTGTGGCTGTCTGTTGCAGTCTGTTACAGACAACCTGAAAGGTATATCACAGCTATCAGCACTTCGTCAGGACATTGGCCTCGTCCAGGTCTATTAAAGATGGATGGTGGGAAAGGCACACAGGCCCAGGCCTGAGTCTGTACCTGCTGACCTGGTGTTCAGTCTCTGGGGAGCTCTGCCTCTGTGAGCGTCAGTCCTGGATTCAATCAGAATGTGTCCTTTAATCTGTCTGACTACAATATGCGAAAGTTATGTTTCTACTCACAGGAACAGCCTGTGGCAGTGAGACAGTGGCTCAGAGTCTGGGTTAAAGGTGCAGCCCCCACATGCCCACCTGTAGCTATCAGCACACTGCAACAGAAGAACGCTTTGCTGTCACACTCGGGTGGGGGCCAACAGGGTGGCGTGTGGGTTGGGTGTGTTACCAGCGGGTCATGGGTTCAAATCCTAGACATCATCATTGCTATGGCACTAAGAGAAGAGGTTCAAATCCCAACATTCACTGTGGATATCACATTACCTTGAACAAATTGCGAGGCGAAATAGAGCAGAGAGAACACACACACACACTCACACACACACACAGACACACACACACACACACACACACACACACACACACACACACACACACACACTCACACACACTCACACACAGACACACACACACACTCACAGACACACACACACAGACACACACACACACACTTTCAGTGAGTAAGGACCACAAGCAGACACTCTGCCTGTGTTACTGTTGATGGAGCATGAAAGATGCTGTTTTATAAATACCAGTCTATTGATCTTCTAAACACAGCCTCAGCCAGGTATAAGGGTGCAGCTACAGGCAAATCCAGAGGGATTCCTCTGAAATAGGATCCCTGCCAAACCTCACAGGGGTGCAGGGGGGCACAGAGTTGGACCGCTGACCTTACCTTGAGCTCCTGGAACAAATGCTTTGCAGGATCAGAGTTTAAACTTGCGTTTCCTCAGGACTTGCATCAGGGCTTCCTCATACGGCCGCCCGCAACGTGCTTGTCACTCACTGAACTTTCACTTTGAGGCATTTTCCCCCCTCTTGGCCGTCAGATATGACACAGCGCTCACCCTCACCGACGGCCACAGTGCTGTTTCTACAGTGTTCTTCTGGGGACTCGCAACGACATCGTGCCGTGGAACGATCTTTACTGGGAACTATTGTGCCCTAACAGCTGTTACAGGGAACCATTACCAGCATCGCCCTGCTCCACATGGCCCATTAGTGGTTCTGGTGAAATATTAGCCCCGCAGAGGCTACCTGGGCCAGGTGAAGGTCGAAGGGGGTGACTATTCACTGCATGTGCTGCATGCCACGTGTAACGCTTCACCAAACACGGACAGGATGGCAGGACGCCATTTGCATTCTAACAAGCGAGTAATACACAGGGCAGAGCCCTCGGGCTGCGCAGAAAAAAGGAACCCGCTCCTTCACAGCGGGTTCAGCGCTGTCGTAACCTTTCGCGCCACAGACTTCACCAGCCTGACTGGAACAGCAGCTGCGTGCTCTGCACGCCAGGCTAGTGTCAGGGAACAGCGGGCCAGTGCAATGCAGAACGGTTCTACTGACGTTTCATCCAATTTGCTCTCTACTTGCATAGAACCCTGGAGAACCTCGTAGAGGAACATATTCCCAGGGTTTTGGTACCGGGTGCAGTTACTGACTGGCAAAAAAGAATAAAAAATGTTGAAGGTCACCTGTCTCAGTTTGCTGTTGCTTGGCACCGAAAGGGAGAAGACAGCGTTTCCTTTTTTTATTTGCTGTTGTCGCTTTGTGATCAACATAATCCACCACGTATGTGTGAAATCTAATAAAAGAAGAAAAAAAATTGATGACCATCATGAGCCCCCCCACCCCCAACACACACACACACACACCCAGCAGGCCAAAGGTCGACGGAGGCAGACAGAGCAGTGGAGAGGAGGCAGGGCAGTGGAAAATCACCTGGACATTATGACATCACAGAGGCAGGTGCACAAAGATCCTTGCCTCCTCCTCAGCACTGATGTGCATGCAAACATAAGGTGCCATGGAAGCCCTTATTTTTCTCTGACCCACTGCAACCTGTGTTTTTGGGAAAGCAGTGGCAGGGGACTGGGGTGACCCTACGGCGTGGGAGGGGGGCAGGAGAGTGTAGCTCTGTCTGTGTGTGGCATGCAACAGGCTGTTTTGGTACAAGGTTTTTCTGTACCTCAGTGTGTGTGTGTGTGTGTGTGTGTGTGTGTGTTGATGTTAAATATGAGCCTCCAAGCTGCCTCTGTTTTGTACACAGCTTTCTGCCTAAACTATGCCTTCAGCCTGTGGTTTGTCTTCTGACAATGTGGAGGACGCTACAGCGACAGCAGACATTACATTACGTTATTGGCATTTAGCAGATGCTCTTATCCAGAGTGACTTTCATGGGCTTCTTAACCACTGAGCTACACTGCCGCTCCTGTAGACCAGGTCTGAGGGCTCACAGGTCCCGGCAGGGACCTGCATCTGTGGCCGTCTGTAAGGCTCCTCACCTGTGTTCAGTGTTCACCAACACACCTGCAGAGCCTGAAACTGAGAGGCTAGGTCAGTCACAGCGCTAATGCATAGCACACACATAACACACAGCACACACACACAGCACGTGCACAGCACACACATAACACACAGCACACACACACACACACACACAGCACACACATACAGCACACACACACACACAGCACACACACACACACAGCACACACATACAGCACACACACACTCACACACAACACACACACACACACACACACAGCACACACACACACAGCACACGCACAGCACACGCACAGCACACACATACAGCACACACACACACACACACACACACGCACACACACAGCACACACACACACACACACACACACACACACACAGCATACACATACAGCACACACACACACACACACAGCACACACACACACAGCACACACGCACACTCACACACACACACACACATACAGCACACACACACACACACACAGCACACACACACACACAGCACACACATACAGCACACACACACTCACACACAGCACACACACACACACAGCACACACACACACTCACACACACACACACATAACACACGCATAGTACATACACAGCACACACGTAACACATGCATAGAACACACACAGCACACACATAACACACGCATAGTACACACACAGCACATGCACACCACAGCAACCGCAACGTGAGGGCTAGTGTGACTGTCCTGAGTCACCCCCCAGCTATGTGGCCGTACTGACTCACGTTCCGAAACCCCCACCCTGACAGATGAACGCAGGCCTGAGTGAGTCACAGCAGCGAGCCATGCTGTGCTGCGTTTCGTTCGGAGCGAGGAGAAGGGCTCCTCTCTCCCTCCCAACAGCGGATGCCAGGCGAAGCGGCAGTCAGTGCCACCGTTAAAGCTTTACTGTGGCCCAGAAATGCTCTGAAGGCATAACCCCCCACGCTAAGAGGCCCACGGGTTCGACTCCAGAGACCACGCCCATTCTAAAAATATAAAAGTTTTCGGACTCTGATCTGGACAGATATTACCCTGTGCATCTGTCAGTCATGGGTCCCAGTCGCTCTGAGTCGGGACATTTCCTCATTCCCAACCCCGTCACGTGAGGGTCACGCGGGACAGAATCTCACTGCACCTGCAACGAGGCGAGAACGAACTTTCAAACGAATCAAAAACAGAATCAGGCAACGCTGTGCCGGCCCTGAAAATGATTCAGCACTTCCAAAAGAATTCAAACGCGTTCCAAAAAAAACATCATTTTTGTGCTTTTCATTCCTTTAAAATTTCCTGAAACAACAGACAGGGAATTCAGGGGCAAAGCTTTTCAACCCCTTCGAAAACAACAAATTCCTCAAAGTAAGCACTCCCTGAATCACGGACATCGTCAAACCAAAATTCCCATATTAAGTTCAGAAATAAAATTTTTGAATTGAATTGTTAAATGAAATCATACATGTTTCAGAGCTTCTGGGATCATCAGAGATAACCTAACATCAAATATCCATATTAAATTAATACTAAAATTAAATCTCCCTGATCTGGGCCATTCAGTAAATGACTCAGTTTTACAGATTAACATTTCCACAAAGAGACACCTTTTTCCCACCAGACTATCCTCCAGTACCTATTTGGGGTACAGAGTCTTACCCAAATTGAACTCACTCTGTCAGACTGTGTATATTTAAGGGTCCGCAACAAAACTTCTACAAAAAGAAAACAATTCCCAGGGAGTCGGCCCTACTCAGGATATCTGAACAGGCTGTAGTAAAATTTTCCACAAATTTTCCCTGGGGAGGAGACGGTGGGCTCTTTATCCTGTGGTTGTGTGCATCTTCACTGACGGATATGAGCGCTATCCTGGGTGCGCTACCCTGGGTGCGTTAGCCTGGGTGCGTTACCCTGGGTGTGCTAGCCTGGGTGCGTTAGCCTGGGTGCGCTAGCCTGGGTGCGTTACCCTGGGTGCGTTAGCCTGGGTGTGCTAGCCTGGGTGCGTTACCCTGGGTGTGCTAGCCTGGGTGTGTTACCCTGGGTGCGCTAGCCTGGGTGCGCTAGCCTGGGTGTGGGTCACAGAGGTAATTCAGTTTGTCTGCGGGCCTGCAGAATTTCCCAGCTTCGTTCCGCCTGGCCCTGAAAGTGACCTGCAGCAGGCAGCCAAGGCAGTGAGTTTATCACAGCAAAAAGAGACAGATCATTTCCATATTCCTCCGCGGTCCCCTCAACTGAATCAAAGCGCAAATAAACGTCAGACGGGGTTTGGCTCGGGCTAGCGCAACGCTGAACGGCTTTGGCGTGGGGAGAGGTTCAGGCTGCGTTTACTTGCTCTGTCAGCTGAGGGAGGCCGAAGTGTTCAGCTCTCTGAGTCATGACTCATACATTGTGCTGTCAATGAGCTGCGAGGAAAACATATCACTGATAATTCCAGCCTGCTTAAATCTGCGGCAGAATTAGCGGCAAAGTCAAGCAAATCTGGTAATGGGTGAATATATTTAAATGCATGAATCACACATGTGGTGACACACTTGCTGTCCAAACCACTTCCTAAAAAAAGGACGTGAACAATGGCACGGAGACAACAACCAAAAACAGGATGTCGCAGGTAAAAGGAAATGCATCCATTTCCTGTCGTCCCTCTCGGCTGTAAGTTTCCAGCCCGGCCCGATTCCGCAGCCTTTAAACTGACACAAACAGACATCGAATGCGCTCCGGTTAAAAGCTCTTTATGACAGTGAATAATCCTACAAAGGTGTGGATCTTTAAATAAAATCCACTCCCATCGGGACCTTTATCGAGTTGTTTTGCATCCTGCTAACATTTCAAGAGCACCATCGCCTGACCGTTTCCCCCTCTATTCTCTCTGTGATATTCTCTGTCTCGAAAAAAAAAAAACATTGTGTTCCACATTTTGGCAAGCAGGAAGTGATCCTGTGCCAGGAGGACGTAGGGTTTGCGATCCCATCCCGGCGCGCTCAGTGAGACAGTGCTGTTTCAGGGTGGAGACTCTCGCCGAGCGTGCCCTTGCTGGTTTGGCCCTCGGTGGTTTGGCTGCGACTGGTGCTTCCTCTGCCTGTCACGGCCCACCATGCACTGCTTCCAGTTTCCACGCCTTGCACTTTGTGCTTCTCTATCATTACAGCACAGAGGCGCAGCCTCAAATGGCCTCACTTGTAAGTCTCTTTGGATAAAGGTGTCTGCCAAGTGAATAAATGTAAATCTAAACGGCCTTACTGCCAAAGAGCTTCTCACTCCGATAGGCCGGGGAACCAAAAACAAGCAGATAGCCTGCACATGCTGTGTGCTTTCAGAATATCTCTGCAAATTAGAAGAAAGAGAGGGTATTTTATGGGATATGTGCGTGCGCGTGTGTGCACGTGTGTGTGCGTCCACGTGTGTGTGCGAGCACGTGTGTTCGTGTGCGTCTGTGTGTGTTCATGCGTGTGTGTGTGTGCGTGTGTGTGCACGTGTGCGTGCACGTGTGTGTTCATGCGTGTGTGCGTGTGCATATGTGTGTGTGTGTGTGTTCATGCGTGTGTGCATGTGCGTGTGTGTTCATGTGTGTGTGCGTGTGCGTGCTGCGCATGCCAGTGGGTGTAAATACTTGTTGTGACTACCTCTCAGACCGATTTAAAAAGTTCTTCTGTGTAGCAGCTGGCACAGACAGCAGAAGCGATCGGTCAACACTCATTCACACCCTGTAGGTAAAAATCATCAGATTCCTTCAGACACAGCGACTCTTCTCACGTCCCTTCTCCTGGTCACCTGGTCACGTGGTCACCTGGTTACCTGCTTACCTGGACACCTGCCTCGTTAAATGCCCCCTTTGGCCCTCTCAGCCAGACCCTGGAACACTCCCCCTCAGAGCTGTCGCTCCAGCAGAGCTTTTAAGAGCTGCAGGCGGACCGCTGTTGAGAGGTGCTGTTAGGGTTCACTGACGAGGTTCATTTTTTCCATCCATTAGGGTTTTTTTTTATTTCTCTCTCGCTCACCTTTTTTTCTGACTTCTCCTCTGATGTTTACGGTTACGGCGGGCAGGGAAGAAAGGACGCACCGTCTCCATCCTGCCCTGGGTGCAGAGTGGTGGATTGTGAAGGAAGGGGGGGGGATGGATGAGGTGCAGATCCACCCACCAGCAGCAAAAAGCAGATACTGGCAAAGAGAGTGACACCCCTCTCTCCCCTCCCTCACCTCCCCTGCCCATCGCCTATCTCCCCCTCTCAGCCCCTCCCCTCCCCAGTGGGCATGCCACTCTGTAAATGTGATGTATGATGCAGGAGCTGAAATACTTGCAGACAGGGGTGTGACGGTCCCTGTGTGGGTGTCAGATAAGAGACTATCGCATTGTAACAGGCAGATGTTACGGGAACAGGTCGGTGTTACGGTAACAGGCCGTTGTTACGGTAACAGGCCGTGGCACGCTGTGTGAGTGGACTGACATTCTGCCGATTGTAATCGGTTGCCACCACTGCTGTGTGCTCACCTGCCACCTGATGCCCTTTACCTGCTGGGTTCAAACACACAGACCCCGCAGGTCAGTGATTGGATGTCTGCCCCCCCCCCCCCCCCCCCCCATACACTCTCTTTCTCTCTCTCTCTCGCACAAACACGCACACACACACACACACACACACACACACTCCTTCTCTCCCTCTCTCTCTCTCTCATACTCTCTCCCTCTCTCTCTCTTTTATTCTCTCGCTCACCTCCCCTTTCTCTCTCTCTCTATCTCTGTAAATCCCAGACTACCTGTCATGATCACTGACTTTCTTCCATGTGCATTTCGGCACTTGGCACGTATCCCAAAGGCCTTAAGAAGCAGGAGCACAAGTGATAAAGGCCCAAGAACGTAAAGACCGTACACATACAGGACAGGACAGACTCACTGCATGTCAACTCCTCATTGTAACTCCTGCCATTTCCACTACAGAAGACATAACATAAGAGTTTTGTTCAAGTACAAACTCAGCTCTTAGGGGATTCAGATGCGAAAACAGGGCCTTTAGGAGAACAGAAATGATCCTAGCAACTCCTCCACTCAGTCTGCAGTAGCCCCTCACTGAACACTGAGCCACAACCCAAAGAGAAAGAGATTCGCTAAATGTACTGCACAGCGTTCAAAGGGCAGGAAGAAAATTCACTGTGTGAGTTTGATTCACAAAGGTGGGTATGCATGGATCTGTGTTTGTGTGTGAGCGTGTGAGTATGTGAGTGTGTGAGTGTGTGAATGTGTGAGTATGTGAGTGTGTTTATGCGAGTGTGCGTGTGCGTGTGCAAGTGAGTGTGTGTGTGCGAGTGTGTGAGCGTCAGTGTGTGAGTGTGTGAGTGTGTGAGTGTGTGTGTGAATGTGTGAGCTTGCATGTGTGAGTGTGTGTATGCGTGCAGGTGTGTGTGTGAGTGTGTGAGTGCGTGTGTGAGTGTGTGAGTGGGTGTGTGAGTGTATGAGCATGCATGTGTGAGTGTGAGTATGTGAGTGTGTGAATGTGTGAGTGTGTGAGTATGTGAGTGTGTGAGTGTGTATGTGAGTGTGTTTATGCGAGTGTGTGTGTGCGTGTGCAAGTGAGTGAGTGTGTGTGTGTGCGAGTGTGCGTGTGTGTGTGCGAGTGTGTGAACGTGAGTGTGTGAGTGTGAGTATGTGAGTGTGTGAGTGTGTGAGTGTGTGAGTATGTGAGTGTGTGAGTGTGTATAAGAACATAAGAACATAAGAACATATGATGACGAGAACAGGCCATTCGGCCCAACTAAGCTCGCCATTTCGTATGAGTGAGTGTGTGTGTGTGAGTATGTGTGAGTGTGTGTGAGTGAGTGGAAAATGCTGGCTGCGTGGCCTGGAAGTATGGCTCGTCATTTCGCTCCAGAAAAATATTACAGCACAACAGTTCCAAGCTGTAAAGGACACCGCAAAAATGAGCACCGCGGAAGGCCGAGCGGGCTGCGCGTCGCCACGGCAACGGCCTCATTACCATAAACTGTATTGACATGCCGCGCAGAGGGAGGCAGGAGAAAATCATAAATGCTAAACACTCCCAGACTGACATCCCAAAATAGACCGGGGGAGCAAGCAAAGTGCAGCGGCTGAAAGCACAGAGGCAAAAACAACAACACACGTGAATGAAATTAGCGCAGAAAGAGAGAAAACACACACACACTGCGGAGGAACGGGCGACGGGTAGCTTCTCGTTTCGCCCGCACCCCCTCCCGGGTGAGCTCGCCCCTGCCGCACTGCGCCGGTTCCCGGTGCGAGGGGACCTCCGAGCCGCGCGAGGCGAATCGCAGAGGATGTTCAGAGGGGAAAAAACAGGCAGGAATTCCAGCGACCGCTGAATGCACGCTGATGTACGGCAGACGGTTAGCTTAATTATTTCCTCCGACAGTAACTGCCGACAAGCTGGCGGAAAGTGGCCGAGCCAGGGAGAGGGGAGCGGAGGGCCATGCGCCTCATCTGTGTAAACAACACCTCGGAGGGGACCGGGGCGGGGGACCGGGGGACCGGGGGGCCGGGGGGCCGGGGGACCAGGGGACTGGGGGGACCGGGGGGCCGGGGGACCGGGGGACCCGCCCAGACAGTGAGGGGCTAAATGAGCCCCACCAACACAAACTGAATAACTGACAATTTAAGTAAACTGTGAGTGTGCGTTTCCTCATGTCTGCGTTTGTGTGTGTTAGCATGTGTGTGTGTAATTGTTTTTCCCCTTTTCTTTTGTATTAGTCATACCTGGTGTGTGTGCACGCCCGTGTGTGTGTGTGTGTCTGTGCGTGTGTGCGTGAGTGTGGGAGCGTGTGCGTGTGGAGAGCACTTCTCTTCTGAGATGTAAAAAATGAAAGCGATCAGTACCAGAAACAGACCCCGGAATATTTTCCTCGCGATGAACAGTGGGCTGGATTTTCCACTGCCGATCCCTCCAGCTGGAAACATCCCCTCCCTCTCCGGGCGAGCGACACACGCAACGGCAGGTCAAAGGTCGCCAAGGAGCCGAGTAAAAACATGAAACAGAAGTGATACGTCAAGTGTAATTACGCGCGCCTCGTGCCGAGCGGAGCACGCCGCTCCAGACCGGGGGCGAGACGTACCCCCCGGCCGCACCCCGCCTGTCCCCCCCTCCCCGTCTCAGGATGCCCCGGGACACCCTGCACGTGTTTTGCCGAGGTCGGCGGCTCTGGCGTGGAGGGGAGGCGACCCCTGCAAAAAAAAACAGGGCAGGCTGTTGCACAACGGGCTGGAGGAAGTCCAGCAACATGGTGGCTGCTTTTTATTCTTCCCCTGTTTGTGCGTGTGCGTGTGCGTGTGTGTGTGTGTGTGTATGTGCATGTATGACTGTGTGCTTGTGTGTGTGTGTGTGTGAGTGTGTGTGTGTGTGTACATGAGTGAGCGTGCATGTGTGAGTGTGTGTGTGTGTATGTATGTACATGTATGCGTGTGTGTGTGTGTGTGTGTGTGTGTGTGTGTGTGTGTGTATGTGCATGTATGCGTGTGTGTGAGTGTTTGTGTGTGTGTGTGTGTGTGTGTGTGTACATGAGTGAGCGTGCATGTGTGAGTGTGTGTGTGTGTATGTGTGTACATGAGTGAGCGTGCATGTGTGAGTGTGTGTGTGTGTATGTATGTACATGTATGCGTGTGTGTGTGTGTGTGTGTGTGTGTGTATGTGCATGTATGCGCGTGTGTGAGTATGTGTGTGTGTGCCTCACTGCAGTGCTTCCTGCAGGTGAGTCGAGTGGCACACAGGTGTCCACTCCAAAGCCAGGCAGAAAAATTCAGGGAGATAGAGAGACTTCAGCTGAGAAATCTGTTAAACTTTACTTTGAACTGACCTTACAGTGTAACAGTGTAACAACACTGCACATCCTTTATGACAGCACAAAACAGTGCGGAACCAACCGAGCCGTACACAACCAGCACAGTTACGCTCACACAGAACCCAGGATCCTTCCAGAACAATCCTAACACTCATTCGCATTCACTGTAATTCACTGGAAAATGATAAGGCGAACAGCTGGCCATCAGAGAGCTTCTGTCTGACTGGCAGTGGCCCTGAAAAGTGAGGTTTGCCAGATTCAGTCAGGACCATCAATTAGAGGCAGCCTCTACTGAGCAGCCGAATGCTGCTATTGGACTACAGGTCGCCACCAGGGCAAAGACAGAGTCCGTCCTGTGTTTGAGCGCAGTGAGCGCAGTAGTAGTAATGTTCGTTTGAACAGTCTCACCCAACTTGTCTTCTTAAATTTGTTGCTGACATGGCCACCCTTCCTCACCGATCCCCCCCCCCCCCCCCACCACCTCCTCTGTCAGTGGCAGCTGCACCCCAGCTCCACACGTGTGTCTGACAGAAACAGCACCGCCCCCCCCTGCTCCATGGAGAGGTTGCTCCTGGGAATACCTGTGATTCCTGCCCGTGGGGCTGACAGCTGTCCCTCAGGGCCCGGAGGGTGACCACGTGCGACTCATGACCAACGTCACAGGAATGTGGCCACACACACGCAGCGTCCCCTGCGGCCACAGGATCTCTCTGAAGGGGACGACCCTGTGACAGGGCCGAGCAGCGGGTGGCTGCCTGCTCCCATCACCCCCACAGGCATCAGTGCTGGATGGGAATAGCAAGACCTCTCCATGAAACCTCCTCCCTGATTCTCACAAACAAAACCACACACTCTCCACACACACATGCGCATAAACACACACGCACACACATACACACAGGCACGCACGCACGCACACACACACACACACACACACACACACACATACACACACACACGCACGCACACACACACACACACACGCACGCACACACACACACACACCCAGGCCAGGCCAGGCCACACACTCACTGTGCCCACGCCCTCGGGTCGATGACTGGACCCATGTGGCAAGCACTCTGAGGTGTTTGTGAGCACGCTGTTCTGAGCGCCTGGCACTGCTGAAGTGTTGGAGGTCTGTTTGATCTCTCGCTTGTTTTCCAATACAGCTTCAAAGTTCAGTTCTGACACCCCCGTTATTGTAGACATTCATTGTACAGAATGAGAAATATGTCTTTAATTGGTTGTCAATGTCCTCAGGAGTCTGTGGTACCTCCCAACAGACAGAAACAGACTCAGCTCTTTGTGGTATACATGGAGGATCACCGACATTAAAAATAGGTATAGTCTTGACTTTGTCTGAGGCAAAATCAGGAGCAAGCATCAAAGCCCATTTCACCTATCTGTGTCTCACGGCTGCGTCAAAATGATGAGATTGAGTCTGAATCCTGGGCAGAGAGGCACAGGCATTTGCATGACACTGAGGTGGAGCTGTGTTTCTGTTAAATTTCACAGAGCAGCCACCAAGCAAAACAGATCAGCAGACAAACAGCCACTCCCACAGTCGCAGCCACGCGCTCAGCACCTGTTCTCTGCTTTGGTTGCAGGTTTTCCAGGCTCTACAAGAAGGGGAGGAGTCACTGCAGGAAAGGGAGGAGACACAACAGGAAGGGGGCGGGGTCACTGCAGGAAAGGGAGGAGACGCAACAGGAATAGGGAGGAGTCACAACAGGAAAGGGAGGGGACACAACAGGAAGAGGAGGGGTCACTTCCCCGTACCTTGACAGGATGAGCTCCAAGGCTGTGCAGTACACCACCGTGCGCTCGCGCGCCCTCAGCGTAAGCATCGAGGTCGGCCAGGGCAACAGGAAGCGCCACTGCGTCCAGAAAGATGGCAGCTGCAACGTCACCTTCCGCCACGCGCCAGGGGAGTGGGGGCTGTACGTGACCGACATCTTCACCACCCTGGTGGAGATCCGCTGGAGGGCCATGCTGCTCATCTTCTCCCTCTCCTACATCCTGTCCTGGCTCTTCTTTGGCCTCCTGTTCTGGGTGATCGCCCTGGCGCACGGCGACATCCAGGACCCTGCCACCGAGCCTTGTGTGGACAACGTGCGCAGTTTCACCGCCGCCTTCCTCTTCTCCCTGGAGACCCAGACCACCATCGGCTACGGCTTCCGCGGCATGACGGAGAACTGCATGGTGGCCATCGTGGTGGTGACCGTGCAGGACGTGCTCAGCTGCTTCATCGACACCATCGTCATCGGCATTGCGGTGGCCAAGATGGCGTCGGCGCGGAAGCGGGCGCAGACAGTGGGCTTCAGCAGCTGCGCGGTGATCGGCATGCGGGACGGGCAGATGTGCCTGTCCTGGCGTGTGGGCGACTTCCGCCGGAACCACATCGTGGAGGGCACAGCCCGGGCGCAGCTGGTGCGGCACACCATGTACCCCACCGGCCGCATCGCCGTGTCCTACCGTGACCTGGACCTGGAGCACAGCGACATCATCCTGGCCACGCCCACCACCATCACGCACCGGATCCAACGCGGCAGCCCGCTGTATGGCATGAGCCTGAAGGACCTGCGCAATGAGGACTTCGAGCTGGTGGTGTCCTTCACCTACACGGGCGACTCCACCGGCATGCTGCACCAGACCCGCACGTCCTATACCCCCGCCGACATCCGCTGGGGCCACGGCTTCCAGGAGATGCTGCGGGTGAAGAGCAGGCACTACCGCGTGGACTACGCCCTCTTCCACAACACCGTCAAGATGCCCGCCCCTGTGGGCAGCTCTGAGGAGCAGGACCGCAGGAAGCAGTCCGTCCAGGCGCCCGGCGACAAGCCCCAAACTGCGGTAGCGCTGCTCGCTAACGGCCAGGCCCTGGAGGCTCCTGGCCCCAGTGGCGGCGTCGGAGACAGAGAGGACAAGCCGTGAGGTCTGGGGTCCAAACGGTGACCCCCAAAAGGGTGGCTCCATTACAACCAGCCTGCAGTATACCAGTCAAACGCAGCCTTGCCAGACACTGACGCTACAGCAGTTCCCACTAAACAGATCACCGTACGGAGAGAGTGGATGCAGCCTGCGGTGACAGAGAACACATCTGGACAGATTAGCCTACAAACACAGAGAATGTTCTCCTCCAGCAGGCTGCTGACACAGCATGAAAAGCTGCGGTGGATCAGCCCAGTGTAGCCTTTTCCTTCGCTGATGGACCCGGCATGTAGACACCAGTCAGTGGCAAGGTGATTCAGTCTGCAAACTGACGTGTATCTGGAATATACTTAGAATAGAATGATTTTTCTAATAGCAAAAGATCCCCCAACCGCTACTCTGTGTCTGTCATTCTGATGTATCTCCCATATTCCCTGCGTATAGACTGCAGGCCACTCTAACCTGCATCAGCTGCCAGTCAGGAACATCGGGTCCTTTCATGCTGGCACAAAAACCCTCTCTGACTATTTGCAAAGTATCTTCCATATTCTTTTCACTATGCAAGTACATTTTGCAACATAAAGGACCATCTATGCAGGAGTGAAGATTGCTCTCTGGTTTTATCCAATACCCTTTAAGCCCACTCTTAAGCCATCCACAAGAAAATTCAGATTCAGAAGAACAAAGCGTTAGAGGTGGTTAGAGCGTTCTGCCAAAAAAGTCAACCCCCTGAGTGATGATGCTAATAAGAACAATAAATATGGAGTATGCATTTAAAACTGACAGAAAGAACGTCAGCTATTTCTGAGGCATGAATAAACACATTGAATTATGGTCATTCATAGGACTTGCCCTTAAAATTTTTAATGATTATGGTTCTGTATTTTCTTATACTGTTTCTTTTCCAAAGGCAGTGCATTCATACCAAAACCGTTTTGACACTGTTCTGTTGTAGGAAGGAAAATCACATCTTTGCTACTTGTTGTATTGTTCTTCTTTAAATTATTCTATTAATCTTTGATCTAGGATGCAGTGAACACATTTTGGACAATTACGATCATTAAAGTTGTTCTCGTAGGACTAAAGTCTGAGCGCACGTTCTTCGTTTCCCGCGCGTCCAGCGTCACAAACCCTAACCCTGACCGAAGCAGAGGGTGCAGGCACAACTGAACCTATAGCTCTGCATGTTTCCGAGCGGAGGAGCCAAGTCTTTCATTCGCACGCTTTCTAGGAGCCCTGCTCTTTATGGGGATGTTACGGGACTATCTTTAATTCTGTTAAATCATTACAGCCTCTCGGTACTAAGGAATGGATCAATTGCAGACACTGTAATATTGACCAGGACATCCACAACAAAGCACGTTTCTCTCCGGGAAAACCTCCCAGGCCGTGCAGTACCACACACACCTGCAGACGCTAGATAAGATTTCCTTTATACACAATCAGAATTCCTTCTTTTATTTTACAGATCTATATCTGTAAAATAAAAGAAGTCGCTCTGGATAAGAGCGTCTGCTAAATGGATGTGATGCAATGCAAAACTAAGTATTTCTCGGCGCACTGGCGTGAGTGTCTGCTGTCCTGTAATGAAGAAGAACTTTTGAGCTTTGAAGTGTTATCCGTGTTCACAACATCTCTGGTCTCCAAAAGTGTCTGAATTCAAATGGATACTACAAACATATGCATTGCACTCCAGCAAGAGTATTCTTAGATGCCTAAACTAAAGTTCACGGGGTCTGGTTACGCGCAGTGTCCCTCGTTCGGAGTGTGCGGGAACGCGCTGGGCGCAAGCGACCCGTGTCCTTCGGGGAATGTCGACAGGGAGTGCCATTACCTGAGCGCTGAGAAACCAAATAAGTGAGCGCGCCCTCGTAGTGACAAGCAGGTCTCTATGCATCTCTCCCCCTTGTGGTCCAAAACGGCACCGTCCGCAGACTCTGTACTTTTTAATCGGCCCTGAAAGCCAAACATACGGCGCGGTGAGACGGCCAACCCACACAGCATGCCCGGGCTAAAAATAATCACCATTTATTTATAGCAGGAGCTAAACGGTAACAAGAAAATAACCATTTCTAAAAAAGAACAGTAAAGGAGGTACTACACGGCCCACTGCTTATCATTCACAAGTACAGTGCGTGTCTTGCAAGCCCACCGATACGCGCTGCTCTCGCTAAACTGGCAAACAACACTCTCAGAATAAAAGCTACCAAGCGTGACGACAAATAAACTTCCTCCACAGACTAATAGGGACAAGATTGCAAAAGACATTGGTGATACGGCCATGTGGTTTAAGTTCTGAAACACTTCCTTCCAACGTGCACTGGAATGATAACTAAATGTTGCTAAAAGAAATCCAGGTTCGTTATCTGATCGAAATCAGAACGGCATGCATGCTGGGGTTTTAGTAGGCATGTGCGTTCGTCCTTCTTTAAAATCGATTGCGAAGTTCCTGCATGAAGACGAAATGTCAGAAATGAACATGTATCTGCAAAAAGGTCCCAAGAACAAAACAGGTGCAAAACAGTTCAGCTCGTTATTGAATAAAAGATGGCGAATTTGTATTTTCCTACCTGTAATCGACATGCATTTATGGACTTGTTCGAACGACAGTTTACAGCGATTTAATTGCTCTCATTCAACGTTGTTTCATTTTATTGTAATTCATTAAACTTTCCTCTTACTTTTTCCCCAATTATTTCAGCATTTTTTCCGCATCGCAGAAAAAAAACTCTAGCTACACATAACACCGTTAAGTAACAACCCTGGCAAACACGGCGGTGAATATTTCCATTTAGCTACTCACTGCAGCACAAATCTTACGCCAATGTATTTCGAGTGTTCTGCACAGAGCAGCCCACCTCTAGAAAAGGAACAGATACTCACCAAACTTCGATAAAAGGCGTGTCCAACTTGTACTCAGTTCAACACCACAATGCTTTAAATGTTGCTTTTGGGTAATCTATCTGTAATCATTTACCTTGTGGAAAAAGGTACAGTTTCAACAGTGTATATTAAGGACCCACTTGTAAGCAGCACCTAGATGGTGTGCAATTCTTAATAGGTGTGTATTTTATTGCAATTTTGAGACTTATTCATTTGTTTGTTAGTGGTAAGGGAGTAGTTACGTGCAAATTTACGCCATGCGTAACACAACCATAAAATAATTGTGTGATTTTTCAAAATCTGAGTTTTAAAAGGTCTCATCTGGAACGCGCATGAGGATGAACTTCTCGTCGCTTACTTCACAGCGTGAACAGACTGGGTGCACGCGACTGCGCATGCGCGCACCGTCGACACGGAGTATGGAATCCTGGCATACCATTTACCCGAGTCATAATTTAACACGAATGCAGCCGGTGCACTTGGCATGCTGGACACGGCCCAGTCAAATCAACCGTTCCCTAGAACTTCAGCCGCAGTTCGGCCGTCTCAGCTTCATGGAGCTGGTAGCATCGCGCAGGCAGCTGTAGCAGTAACAGCGTTCGTAACACGGTCGTAGCAACGGCTGTGGGTATAGGTGCATGAAGAGCAGCAGACAGCCTTACTACTTCCATGAAATTACTCAAAATGAATAGCGTAGAGTAATAAAGGGTCTTCATTTATACGTTTACTGCTTACAACTGTGAACAGTTAGCAGTTAGCCGAAGTGAACACCTAGTTACTTTGTTTTATATGTTTCGAGTTAAAATGAGCGAAATGTTTAAAGGTACAGGTTACCGGTGATGTTCGGGAACAGATCGGAAACGCGCATTCGTAGTGTTGTTTGGGGAGTCTATTGTGTTACAGTTCCACAATAAAGCAAAATCTTTTGGCAAAGTACAAAAAGCAAAAATACACGGACGAGTATAAAATAACCAGTAACTTAACTGCCCCCGTGTAGGTAAAATATTATAACTCAAATCAACCATAAGAAATCATTTGCCATCTTACTTTGTTTCACTGTTGATTATGACAGATTGTCATGAGGTCCAATACGGTGCTGTTCTAACCGCTGAAAACGCTAGCAGTCAAGACAGAGGACCTCGTGCCAAAAACTAAACACAGAAATCTGAAGGCAGAAAAAAACCCATATTTCTATTAGTGCATTAACCACTGCCAGTAAAAGTTATTCAGCTGTCAGCTGTCCACAAACACTGGTGCGGAAGCGCTTGTGTGACAATAGTAAAATAATTGTTAGGCCCTATTTCCCTTCCAGCAAACTTGGTGTTCTCAAAGTGCTCACACTGTATATTTATCTGGGACAAACATTTGCGATGTCTTTTTAATTTGCCTACATGAGAAGAGCGGGACTGCTTTCGCTAACAGCCCGCACTCGGCCAGTCCGGTCCGCGACGCGATTGGCTGATTAACGATACGGGGCGGAGAAGGCCGGCATGTGCTATTTAAAAAAGCTTTGAAACTGCAGGCCAACCAGAGCACCATAACCCAGTCATCAGACCAGTGTGCGGGGGTCTGCCTTTCACTTTCAGCAATTAAGGCATTTATGTCGAAAAACGACACAGATTGTGGATATTCAAGTAAAGCGGACACTAGGATGTATTAGAGCCAGTCGACACAGATTCTGTCTCTCCATGATCAGCAGGTAAGCTCTCCTCTTAAACTGCTCCACTCTGAAGTTTCAGCATGCGGCTAATGTAAAGAGCAGCAGCGAAGTAATAATTTCTTCGGCAAACGCCGTTTTTGGGATGGAAGAATACGAACTACTAGCCTGCGGTTCAGCCCGCAAGTAGTAACTCACAATGTCCCGTTCCTATTCACCGACGCTCCGAGGCAACGGTGAAAACCTCTGTTTCAAACTCAGTTTCATGCGCTGCTGATGTAATCTAGGAAGCGAATGAAAAAGGGAACTCAGACCCTTCCGAAGTTCAGCGGCTCATTTTCCTAAGCGCTCCAGCGATTTGAAATAACGGAAAGTGTTGTAGCTACCCGGACAGATGATTGCCGAGAGGTGGGACGCAGTTCTAGTTTCGCTTTGAAAGTATATTATGAACCAGTTTATGGGCATTTCTTCACAGGAAAATGACGCTTCATTCACTTAAACTTTTTTTTTTCCTCCACTTAAAGCTGAAATTCAAACGTTCTCTTTTTTCTTGAGGGAGTCATATTTTTGCAGGTAGACATGTACTGGCCTGTTTAAAGTGCCAACTGTCGCTCGATTCTTTTGAAGGTACGACATTGTCATGAGCGTTGAAATGAATTAAAGGCGACTGACGACCGTCCCTCTTGCATCAGCTCAGCGGAATCGTACATCAGTCATATCAAAAGTTCAGTTTATCTGCGCTCCGGTGTTAGTAAGAAGGTGTGTTTAACTGATCCGTGGAAACTATCCGTGGAAAAAAGCTAGTAAACTAGCTTTTCACTTCTCGCCGAACAGCTCTGTCAGCGGACCGCTAGCGGGGGGCTGCGGGGAAATAGTTTTCTTGCACCTGTTCCCTTTTCTGCGTGCAAGGCACCAGCCGTGAGCTCCAGCTGCAAGCGTGCGTCTTAACGCACACACGAACGTCCATAAGTCACATATGTGTGCAGTTGTCCTTTTTTTGCACGACCCCTTTTTACCCTCACGCAAAACCCAAACGAATAGGGTGACCACTGATTTCAGTCCCTTCAAAGATTACAGAAAAGTATGGATTGTGCTGGTGGTCTTCTGGGAGCTCTGCGGGGTTTTATCGCGACCACCTCCGTGTCTGTGTCCCTCTGGTGGAGTAGAACTGCTAAGCAACAAGTGACAGCGTGACCCGAGTCCCCAAGCGCAGACTTAGCCTCCGTATTTTTCAGCGTCGCTAGTTAACCGTGGATGGGCCCGTCGTCTCCCGGTGAAGATTAATTTGACAGGTCTGCTTATTCACGGAACATGTTCTCCACTTAAAAAGGCACTCACGCGCGCAAACACGCACACTCGCTCCCCCCCTCTTCTCCCTTACAGAAAGCCTTGCCTGTGCCCGAAAAAACAAGCGCCGAAAAGTAATCTAATTTACCCACAGAGAGGAGGAGAGAAGGCATCAGGTCTCATTTTTTCTTATACCTGTAATATGCCTGAGCAAAATCACAACAGGTCAGTGATGCAGGTCACATGCAGGTGAGCAGGCAGCAGAGGGTTGTGGGACACTGGGCAGAAATCTATTGATCGCAGGAAAAAATGGAGCCCATTTATGTAACGAATTTCCACCGCCCGACTCCACCGGCACCAATATAAACAAGAAACCTCAGAAGCCAGCTCTGCCCTATCAGTTTCCCTCCGCTCGGAAAACGGAAAGGAGGTAGAGAGATGGATGCTGGTCTCAGTGCGTAGTCTCAGTGCGTAGTCTGAGGGCTTAGCGCAGTGTGGGACGGGCCGTGTGCCGTTCTGTCCCTGTGTTTTCCCTCCCTGAGAAACACAGAAAGGTGATGGTGACACCTGCTTAAGGTCCCGAATGTGGCCTTGTGGGTGTCGCACTGGTAGCAGTAGCTGCAGACTGCGTTGGCTGTAACGCACTATGGTGGAGGGTGTAGAGGGTGTAGACTGGAGCGACGCCCTCCCCCCTTCAGCCCGCACGCTTCGCCCCCGCTCTCAGCCCTGCCCGTGCTCCAGCACCGTTTGACCCGGTCACTGAGGGACGTCACCTGTCGCCTTGCAGGAGGCATGCTGGCTGTGTCCGAGCTGTGCCCCCCCCCCCCCCAAAACGGTGCAGCGCGGATGCCTGTGCGAAGCTGCAGCCCGCGCTGCATTCGTGGGAGGGGGCGAAATTTCACTCTGTCCAGCAACTGTCCAGCGGAGCCACATTGCTCAGGCCTGCTGTTCAGAAACACAGATAGATAAATAAATAAATAAATGCAGAGCACCCGTGGCGGTGGTTGCCAGGACAGCGCGAGCGCTCGGCCCTGCAGAGCCGTGCAGTTTTAATGAGGGGCGTTTCGGCTGCGCCCCAGGGCCCCTCGTGGGACAGCCATTATGCTGTTGTGATGAGACACGGTCCCGGAGGGGGGTGAGTGTGCTCGAGCCTCGTCAACAAGCCTCGACACTTCCCTGCTGAAACACTGCCCTCATTTACTTTATCATTACTTTTTTCACAATGAAAACATTCTTACCTCTCGCTCACGTGCAAAAACACATTCTTACCGTGTCGAGAGAGGGTCGAGAGAGCTTTTAGCTATTACATTTATTTACTATATTGAGAGCGTTACATGTGCGGTTGCATCAGAAGAAGCCTGCATGTGATGAAAGCCAGATGAAGGTGTGGTTTAAAACGTGCAACAGGTCTGCAACCCATTCCTTGCTATAATCAATACATTTCAGATACTACAACCACACACAGACATCACTACACTCAAACGGGGCAAAGCGCACCTCAGATACCTGGAGCCTGTGGGAGAATTCAGGCACAGTGACGAGTTGGAGGGGCAGCACAGGTCCTGGGACGACCAGGAGCGGGACGGGTGGGCAGGGTGGAGAGAGCAGCTACCCGGGTCAGCCAGCCGCAGCCATTTAAACAGCGCTTTTCACACATCTTCCCCGGGTGGGAGTAAAGCGTGGCACGTGAGAGCGGACATTAGCAGCGTGCCGGGCAGTGCTTCTGCTCCCGTCTGCCCGGCCCTTACAATGGGAGGAAGCCCTGCAGAACAGCACTGCCATCTTAGCATCCAGAACAAAGCATCTCAGTGTGTGATAAGATGAAATCCAAAATATTCTCACATACTGTGCTGGATACACACACACACACACACACACACACATACATACACACATACACACATATACACACACACACACACACACACACTCACACACACATACACATATATACACACACACACATACACACATATATACACACACACACACACACACACACACACACATACACACATACACACACACATACACACATATACACACACACACACACACACACACATACACACATACACACACATACACATACACATACACATACACACACACACACACACATACATGTGCACCCTGTGCCACTGTACAATTTTAACAGATTAAATGCGATTATACTTCTATTAAGATTGTGTTTGCACACATTATTTTATGCGTTAATTTGTGCCCTCTCATTCCTGATTATGCTGTGACAGTGAAATAACCGTGATCCCGAGTTTAACGTCAGAGCCGATGTTCATGGTACTGCGGGAACTGACGGACGTAACGGACACAAAACAAAAAAAATAGTACGGTGCAATCAAACCTGAAATTATCCTGTCAGACCGCGAGGGCCAATGAAAACAAATCTACTTTTCAAAAAGGCCGTCAAGCTGAACCTTGCCCCCATGACTTTCTGCCCTTTCTTAGTGTTGCAGGAAAGCCTGAATCTCGTTAAGCAACAGGGTTATTGTGGCTGAACAGGCTGAAATATTGTTGGCACACTGAAGCGTTCCTTCCTGAGAGGTACATGTAATGGTTTTCTCAGGCTCAACCGTCCGAGTCAATAGTTAACTTGCTAATAGGCTGTCTCTTGCTCTGATTACTCGGGTAATATCGGATTAAAACAGCCTGCAGATGGAGAAGCTTTCGTCATTTGTATGTAGCTGTCTTGGCTTGCGTTTGGTTTGGTTCCTGTTTGTTTGTGGTTAATCATAGCTAACCATGCCAAACCCCTGAAAAAGTTTTTCCAAAAGGAAGTGGCCGCTCTGATTAACGCTTCCTTTCCTGGGAACGGTGCCCTGCGCAGCGTTCACTGAGGCTGTCCCTGCGAACACCCAGCAGCATCTCCCGCTGCCATCACTCCGCCCGCAGCTTTGTTTAACAAGAAACATCCATCCGCACTAATGAGGTGTCACAGCGTCTGCTCTCCTGAACCAGGACTGAGAGTCCGTGCTTCTCAATGCGCGCGTGGCGCTTAAAGGGTTAACGTACCCTACAAATTTGCACTCAGTACGAGCTGTTGAAAGAGACGCAATGGCTCCCTGCTTGTCTTGCAGTAGTTACAAGCCCGCTGGAGAGATTCAGACGAGATCTGTAATTCAGCACAGTCATCATTAGTGTCTATAAAAACACCTAACGCTTTCTGGCAACCAGAACGAGAATGTTTTTTTTTTTTTTTCCCCCACCAGAGTAAGACAACCTAAATGTCAAAAAAGACATCAAGTCAAAATGCAGTAAATTAATAGAAACACTGTGTTTTAAAGTAAAAAAATCTACCTGGAAATGCTCTTCTTTGGGGAAAAAGACTTGTATTTGTGAGAGAGAAGGGCTGAAACGGCCTCTGTCAGTCTAACACCTGTGCTCTCCGTGTCTCTCTCCCTCGCAGCGGACTCCATTGATGAGGTCCACCGATCCCAATAAGGAGTGAGCGAGCAGCTCGTCCTCTTCCACGCTCCTTCCCCCGGGTGCAGCCCCAAGGCCACGCCCCCCCATCTTCTCTTCACCCTCCATTTTCCTGCTTGTGTTGGTCCCCGTGAGCGTTTCAAAACTGTTTCTCCAACGCTTCTTCCAGAAACTCAGACTGTTCTCCAAAGTAGAGGCGGCACAGCCCCCCCAGCCAGAGGCCATGGGGAGCGTGCGGGCCAACCGCTACAGCATCGTGTCATCGGAGGAGGACGGCATGAAGCTCGCCACCGTGGCCCTGCCCAACGGGTACGGCAACGGCAAGGGCAAGGTGCACACGCGGCCGCAGGCCCAGAGCCGCTTCGTCAAGAAGGACGGCCACTGCAACGTGCAGTTCGTCAACGTCAGCGAGAAGGGCCAGCGCTACCTGGCCGACATCTTCACCACCTGCGTGGACATTCGCTGGCGCTGGATGTTTGTCATCTTCTGCCTGGCCTTCCTGCTCTCCTGGCTCTTCTTCGGCTGCGTCTTCTGGCTGGTGGCCATCTTCCACGGCGACCTGGAGGGCAGCCAGCAGAAGTGCGTGTCCAATGTCAGCAGCTTCACGGCGGCCTTCCTCTTCTCCATCGAGACTCAGACCACCATCGGCTATGGCTACCGCTACGTGACGGACGAGTGCCCCGTGGCCGTCTTCGTGGTGGTCTTCCAGAGCATCGTGGGCTGCATCATCGACGCCTTCATCATCGGCGCCGTCATGGCCAAGATGGCCAAGCCCAAGAAGCGGAACGAGACGCTGGTGTTCAGCCACAACGCCACTGTCGCCATGCGCGACAGCAAGCTGTGCCTGATGTGGCGGGTGGGGAACCTGCGCAAGAGCCACCTGGTGGAGGCGCACGTCCGCGCGCAGCTCCTCAAGTCCCGCACCACGGCCGAGGGCGAGTTCATCCCGCTGGACCAGGTGGACATCGACGTGGGCTTCGACAGCGGCGTCGACCGCATCTTCCTGGTGTCGCCCATCACCATTGTGCACGAGATCGACGAGGACAGCCCCTTCTACGACATGAGCAAGCAGGAGCTGGAGGCGTCGGACTTCGAGATCGTGGTGATCCTGGAGGGCATGGTGGAGGCGACGGCCATGACCACGCAGTGCCGCAGCTCCTACCTGGCCGGCGAGATCCTGTGGGGCCACCGCTTCGAGCCGGTCCTCTTCGAGGAAAAGAGCTACTACAAAGTGGACTACTCCCGCTTCCACAAGACCTACGAGGTGCCTAGCACCCCGCTGTGCAGCGCCCGGGACCTGGCCGAGAAGAAGTACATCACACCTGGCCCCAACTCCTTCTGCTACGAGAACGAGGTGGCGCTCGGCAACAAGGAAGAGATGGAGGAGGACAACGGAGGGGGGCAGGAGGTCAGGAACACAGACACCACCTCCAATTCCGAGCACACCCAAGCCACTCTGCCTCTAGAACCCAGGCCGCTGAGACGAGAGTCCGAAATATGACCGCGCCGAGCCTCTGAAATAGCACATTGAGCTGAGCCGGGCCCAGAGGCTGGGACAGGCGGGCTCACGCTGACGGTACTGCTGTGAAAAAGAGGGGTCGATCGAGGACTGATTTCATGATTGTTCTTTGAGAAATTAAAAAAAAACAAAAACAAACGAGAAAAGGAAAAAAAAAAAAGACGCACAGGCACAACGCTGTGAGGTTTGTGCACAGACGGACAGAAGAGGTCAGCAGAGGTCGCCCTGAGGGGGAAAAACTGATGCAACACTATTTATTTACTCAGCAGTTGTGTGTCTGTGTGACCACAGACGGAAGGGTTAAAGGTGACAAACTTGGTATGGTTTTCAAAACTTGAAAATCGCAGGCATGTCTCTCATCTGTCCAGCAGAATAACAGGAACAGGATGGCTTTGGTGGCACAGGGCTGAGATTGTGTTTCTCTGCCTTAATGGTTTTTAAATGCTGCTATAGAAAATACTAAATCTTTTTTTTTTTTTTCGTTTTTACGGTTAAGGTAGAGAGGTTTTCGAGAACAAGAACAGAAATGTCACAGCACTTAAAGTGTGAAGTGCACAGAGTCATGAAGATGCATATATATTTTTTTACTTTTACGTCTCTTGCTCTCACAGCGAAAACCAAAGACATGTTTGCTATTTTGCACATGAATAGGTCCCACAGTGGACAACGCACCCAAAAGTAGTTTTCTAGTAGATGTCTGGGATCGAATGTTTACCCAAGGCAGTTTAGAGGCAGCCTAACAGCAAACCTGTGCTCTGATGAAGATGAGAATTTTGGTTAAACTTTCTATGAAATGTCTCGCATTAGAGTTACATAACACCTTCATAAGCAGCACATGACACTGTCATAAGCACCGCATAAACATTCATGAAGGCTTAAACCATCTGCCAACTGACTATCATTGGATGTGCTGTGTCGACACACTGATTCATTATATCATGCTCATGTCTTTTATGGTGACAATGTACAGTCTATGTACATTTTTATGAAAGATTAATGAACATGTTATGTAGCGCTTATGAATTTCTAGTGTAGCTTCAATGCGAGACCCTTCATAGAAATTGTTACCACAGTTTCACCAGTTTTCCAGAGACGACACAACTGAGACTTATGAGTACTCCTGGTTAGAGACAGGACTTTACCCCGGGCTTAGCCTAGTCAGCTAGACGCTATTTTACCCAC
The DNA here is from genome assembly GCF_013368585.1 of Megalops cyprinoides. Classification (NCBI taxonomy): domain Eukaryota; kingdom Metazoa; phylum Chordata; class Actinopteri; order Elopiformes; family Megalopidae; genus Megalops; species Megalops cyprinoides. Next base: position 1,694,285 of record NC_050583.1, on the reverse strand, counting down.
AGACTTCTGCTACAGTAGCAGACCTCTGACAGCTTCTCAGCTGCTCTCATCACCAATGCTGAGTAACTCAACCTGTTTTAAGTGGAAAAATACAAAAGGAACGTATTTAAACTATGCAAGCACGGCATCGCGCAGCACAGTGCAGGGATAGCACGTTGTATTTAGCTCACTTTATGCATGTGTAGCAGTGTCACACGGAAGTTGTGCGGGGTACAGCGGCCAAACTCGCTCTGCTGAGGAGCTGGTCTCCTCACGGGCGGGTTTGTTTTTCATCCGTGTCTCTTTATGAAACGCTTCCTTCATAGCACTCTTCTACACAGTCATCCGAACGAAAGTGTAACTGTGATTTCAGTACTTCTAAAAACAGACATTCTTGAGCTGCGACAGAATCTCAGCATTGTGGGAGGGCGGTGTGTGTGTGTGTGTGTGTGTGTGTGTGTGTGTGTGTGTGTGTGTGTTTTGTATGCTGCTCAATCCGTCGTCCTCCTGTCCCAGCTTCACAGCCTTCTCACAGTGTGAACCCTCGGCCTGAATAAGAACAAGTACACAAATAAAGTCTGCGCTGGCTCTGAGATAAGGTGAGGCATTCTCCAGGCAGAACAATGGGCCCGATCACAGAGGGGCTCCTATGAGACTGCCGAATCCTGCCGCCCACTGCACTCACAGCCCAGGGACTGTTACATGCTGGTCAGATGAACAGAAACATGCCTGTTTTAGGGGTGAGAGATTCCCGAAGGGCAGGAAGTCAGCGGTTTCAGAACCAACCAGGACCTGCATCAGACTTCCTGGGTCAGAAACAAACGAGGAAACGAATGTTTAATTACAGTGCTGCTACGCTGCATATTGTAAAAAAAATAAGAAGCCAAAGAGTGTTACTGTCTCTCAAGGAGTACTAGTTTTTAAGAGACATCCATTTCCTAAATGAGTAGGAATGGCATGAGGTTTTCAAGACCAGTAAACCAAAAATAACTATATTTTTTTTCTCACATGGAAATAGTAGTTTTTCATAAGCAACAAAATCCTACTCAAAAATACATATTAACATATTTTGAAATATTTTCATATTGAAAGCCAAATGTACATAAAACTGTAGGGAAGCGTTTCAGAGGTCTGCAGCTCCTGAGCCGGCGTCTCTCTCGGTCCCCATAGCGACAAAATCTCCCATGTTCCCCTGCTCACAGCCTCCATCCTCAGTGCTGCTGCAGCACACAGGAGTGTGTTTCACGGTCAGGCCGTTAAGCGCTCCGTGTGTCCCACCGGGCCTGCCGTACCTACAGCTGGGCGGTGAAGTTCGTTTCTCTTTCCTCGTTGCTCACACATTACCTGTGGGCCCTCGACGTGGCAACAGTTACGGTTCTGTTGTCACCTGAAAGTGGAGTAAAGCCCTTTTTCCTGTCTCTCACACACAGGTGGTGATCATACCCTAGCTCTAAATAAATATCCAATCATTTCGTCTCGACTGTAGCCTCCGATGACACCAGCACCCGGGAGCGCCGTCAACCCAAAGCTCTTTAAAACGAAGGGGACGTTAAAGCGAGCCACCCCTACACCCTTTCCCAACCCCCCAAACTGAAGCTCACACACTCTGAGCCGTGTCAGATGCAGCCACTGTGTAGGATTTCTGCTTTCATGAAACTCACTCTGGGGGAAACACACACATTAGACAGAAAGCAAGCGGTTTACACCCCCCCACGCTGTGTCCACATCCTGCCTCTTCATTTTCACCTTGACATTCGGTCGTACCCTTTATACTTTAGGGGAACCCTTTTATTTGGGCGAGGGATGAGGTTAAGAGCCAAACGTACTGTAACCTCTCATTATTGTGGCTTTGAAAGAGCCAATAGGATTTTTTTTATTTAATTTTTTTTTTAACGTAGTGGTGCATTGAGACTCACTGTTACACAACTCCCTGTCGCCGGCATTGTACCTCCTTTGTAAATAGTCCTGTCTCTCGAATATCCTTTTGTATCAAAGTCTTCCTATCGTACTGAAAAAACAATGGAATGTACAGATTTTTATATAATTGTTAATATTATTATTATTATTGTTGTTATTATTATTATTGTATGTCCTATTTTATTGTTGTTTTTTTCAATAAAACAGCAAAGAATTATTAAAAAATAAAGCTGTGTTGGTTTGTATTTGTTTACATACATTATCTTCAGAAGTAAAGAGTAGATTTAAAACATTTATGGTATTTTTTGTGTAACAAGAGACCGATGTTGGGGCTGGTTGGTGGAAGTGAAAAGAGAGTAAAAATATCAGACTGTGGAGCTGGGGGGGGGGGGGGGGGGGGGTTTGGGTTTAGTTTAGTATTTTAGCCAACACCTTGACCACTCTCTGGGTCGCTGTGTGTCTTTCTGCTAACTGAACCACGTTCATGACTGCTCAGAATCCATTTGGAAATTTTCAAAGAAATGACATTTTATTTGTCAAAAAATTTGACAATTTTAGATGTAATTTGACTTTTTAGTTTTTTGAAATTCCTTGTGACAAACATGGTCGCACAGCGGCCCTGTATAGCGGGGTGTCCTGAGGCCTGCAGGACAGACCAGGCCCAGCAGCTGCGTCTGCCTGCAGTCCTGGTGGCGGCCATGCGTCCGAGCACAGCTACGCTAAGCTACACTGAGGAAGCTGAATGCTCCAGTTCTCTCGAGGACCAGCAATTACGGCCGACTCTATACTGCAGATGCATTCTGGCCTCCTTCTCTATGCATTCACATCCTGGAGCATTTCCGGGAACTCTGCAGTCTGCAGGGCCTATGTAAAGCAGTGCTGTAATCAACCACAAACGCACACACACACACACACACACACACACACACACACACACACATTCACACACACTCACACGCACACACACACACACACACACACACACACACACACACACACACACCAGACTGACTTCTCCATCCTCTCACCACTTCCTTTCCAAGCAACTTCTGAATTCTCTGCGTCAAGCTGATTCATAATCGCAGCTGAGAAAAAAAAACTCCCGAAACACACCCACACATCCAAACATATTCACCCCCAGTCTGGCTGGCTGTATCAGAGCAGATATGGAATCTGTAAGTGGGGTATAATTAAGGCAGCAGGCCGAGCACCAGGAGCCGGCTTCTCAGCACAGGCTTCTGGAAGGGATCTAGTCACTTGCATGAGACACCGTGCCTTCCACTGTAGCGTCTGTATGAAGGGGACAGAGAGGGAGAGAGACCAGACTGTCACTGACACAGACAATCTGATCCCTGTCTCTGTGATTCACTTACATACTTACACTCACAGCATACACACACAGACACACACACACACACACACACACACACACACACACACACACAGACGCACGCACACACACACACGGACGCACACACACACACACACACGGACGCACACACACACACACACACACACACACACACACACACACACACACACACACACACACACTCTTTCCACTTCTCTCATACCATCCTTGGTCTTTACACTCCAGTGGCCTTTTACCAGAGTAATGTCATATGTAGGACCATCACAAGCACTGCAGGTACACAGATATATCTGTGGTCCGTGTTAGGTTATTAAATGACATTATTGGCATTTAGCAGATATTCATATCTAGAGTGACTTACATAGGGTTAATTTTATCCATTTATGCAGCTGGATATTTACTGAGGAAATTTGGGATTAACTACAACCAATAGGAGAGGCCGAAACTGGCTTTACGACAGCCATAGTCTGCTAACCAATGAACCGTGTTGTAGTAAAAATTATCACTGTTTATTATTTGTACATTAGGTAATTATTATTACAGAATTATTTGAATGGTCAAACACAGTGCCTGTAGTAGATCTCACTGTTGTGCCCAGCTAAGGGTTGTTAGGAGTGTTGACACAGAGTGTTGACCATCCAAACCTTCCAGAAAAGGACTACATCCAGCAGCAAAGGCAGGTCGACCCTTCTTTTAGAGGTTTAAGCAGTTGCCGTACTATGCAGCGATGTTAGCCTCTGACTAGCAGAGGCGTATCAGACCGACTGTTGGCTGGTGTGTACCTGACAGTATAGGTACTGGGAATTAAGTGTCACTAACGATTCGGCATCTATGCGCCTGCTTGCCAAACCTCTTCTGAATGCACTTTCTGTAGGCCTCTGGAGAAAAATAATTGCGCACAGTACCTACACACATAGCCGTCTCGGCCTTCCATGTAATATCTCTCTCACACACACACACACACACACACACACACACACACACACACACACACACACACACACACACACACACACACACACACACAGGGACACAGAGTCATAGTTACTTAAGAGATAATAGAGCATCTGTCAGTAGAGTCTCAGATGAAATGTGTGACACAATAAGCAGGAGGGAAAACAGGCAGCTTCTGAAAGCAATTACAACACTGTGCTGTCCTTTTAACCCCCAGAAGAAAAATTAAACAAATTCTGTCTGCAAATCCACAGCAGCAGGCAAACAATTATAACTTTGGTGAAAAAATTTGTACAATTTCAGTGGAATGTCTGAATTTTGGTCTGGAGTTTTCGTTAATTCTCAGAGAGGAGCCGTGTGGCGGAGTGTGTAAACACACACACTTTAAAACCTGAGAGACAACGTCCGCAAGGAGAGAGGGACCAGTAAGACCCGAACCCGGAGTTTGAATGCTTCCCTCAGAGCTGGTAAGAACCGAACCCGGAGTTTGAATGCTTCACTCAGAGCTGGTAAGAACCGAACCCGGAGTTTGAATGCTTCCCTAAGAGCTGGTAAGACCCGAACCCGGAGTTTGAATGCTTCCCTCAGAGCTGGTAAGAACCGAACCCGGAGTTTGAATGCTTCCCTCAGAGCTGGAAGGAGCTGCAGAGCGTCCTGTCATTGAGCCGCGGTGATAAAACGCAGTTTTCAGCGGAGAGGAAATGGAAATATTCTTGGGCTAGATGGGGATGGCTCTGCTCTCCTTTCTCACCTCTGTTTAGGCCTGGACCGAGGTGACGGGGGGGAGGGGGGAGGGGGGGTGGGTCGAGAGAGAGGTCCATGGAATATTCCACGGTTTACAGTTCCAGAGGCTGACATCAAGACGTGTGTAGGAGAGTGTGTATTGTTTGTGTTTGTGGGTGGGTTTGGGAGAGTGTGTGTGTGTGTGTGTGTGTGTATGAGTGTGTGTGTGTATTGTGTGTGTGTATGTATTGTGTGTGTGTGTGTGTGTGTGTGTGTGTGTGTGTGTGTGCGTGATATGAGGTGTGTGTGGCTGCTTTTGAGTCTCCTTCATTCTCTCGCAGATGGACTGCTCTTTGATTGCATTACCCAATCAGCCCAAAGCAAAGATTACGTAACTGTAGAAAAAAAATCTGCTTGTTGCCCCCAGTCACTCCTGATAAAGGACGAGTCTGATTGCTGCATTTTTCTAAATGCCCACAATTTCCAACCTCATACACAAGCTAAAGTTTTTACACTATGTGACTTTATGAGGAACACCATTCTTTCAATTTCTGTCCAAGACACAAATGCAAAACCTTGCACACACATGAAAACGTGTCAGCACGCGCACACACACACTCACACAGTGTAACACACACGTATGCGCACGCACATACATTCAAACTCACACACACACACACACACAGACTCACTGCAGCTTATCGCACTTGCATCTCTGACTCACAGACAGGGAATTCCTGGGTTCCTCGTTGCATGTCCACACTAGCTGCAGGCAGTTCACACGCCCTGCTTTCATTCTGAATCGATCAATTCATCACAACTGATCTGTTATTTCACACTTTTGAAAACGGACTGTCACAAATCATTGAACAGAGTTCATTTTCCAGAGGGAAAAAAAAAAAACAGAAAAAGCTGTTTTGGTAAAAACTGTCAAGAAAATTCCCTGAAACCTGGAACACATGATCATGAGAAACTCCTGGAAAATGGCGATGGTGGTCACTGGCAATGGTCCTGTGCTGGAGGAAAAAGGGTGTGCAATGTCACCACTGACATCATAGGTGATGATGTCACCATAACATAACACATCAGATTGTCATTCCACATGATATCAGTGGTGGCACTGCACATCCTATGACAGTCTGTGTCAGTTGGTACAGGTTTGAATGAATGTTTTTGCAGTGCTTACAAAGCTGCTGTCTAGTAAACTCGTCCTGTTATTTATATTGAAAGCTTTACCAAAGTAAAATACGTGGAAAAAACCCCAGGACAGAAGCTCACAACAGGGTGAGAGGAGCATGTAAGACAACAGTTTCTCCTCTGGGGGTCAGACGTTTTAAGTCCATTTTAAGTAACAGTTTCTGCTCTCAGGGATGGACACTATGAGTTCAGTATAAGTACTACACAGTATAGCATAGTGGTAAGGAGCAGGACTGGTAACCAAAAAGTTGCTGGTTTGATTCCCTGCTGGGGCACTGCTGTTGTACCCTTGGGCGAGATACTTGCCCCAGAATTGCCTCAGTAAATGTCCAGGTGAATAAATGGATAACATTGCAAGTCACTCTGGATAAGAGCGTCTGCTAAATGCCAATAATGTAATTATATAATTCTGTGTTTGTAACCGATTAGCAACAGGTATTGCACTGCACTGGTACAGTCGAGCCGTTGCTTAGCAGAGGCGCGTTGCCGTGACGCCCGACGCCAGGGCCTCGCATGCGGGCAAACAAAGCGTGTGGAACCTGAGAGGGGAGGCCGCCCGAGCCGGTGGGAAAGTGCGCGCCGCGGCACGGTCCCCTTCCGCTCACACCATTTAATATTCCCTTTATTTATTGAATTATTAATTTTAAAGTGGTGACCAGGAAAGGCACATTGAGGCTCCGCTTCCTGGCCCAGAGGAAGAGCATTTCCACATTGTTGGCGGCGCGGCGGGTTGCGGCGGAGAAAGCGCTCGCTAGGTGAACCAGCGCTCCGCACCATTGTACGATTCCACCTTTTGTTTGAGAACACAATAAAAGCGTATATGAGAAGTCACAAACATCCACAAGGCAACGCTACTCTAAATTTCCTTCTGCAGTAAACACCGTGGCTAAAAAAGGGGGAACACTTCATGAGCCTCTTCATTCATCTTAATTTGAATTGTAAACTTTTTAGCTTGTTTGTAATAATTCTTTATCCAGTGTTTCAGGGCTTATTCCGGTTGCTATTTTAGTAGGTACACTAGTACATGTTTCACAAGCATTTGGCAGCTCAGTAGTCTTAAAGGTTCCTCTCTGATTTGGTGAATGATCCAGTTTACTTCATGGATGTCATTTGGTGAAGATGACCCCCGTGAAACCCAGGCCCACAGAGAATTGGTCCCCCCTGAAACCAAGGCCCGCGGAGAATAGGTCCCCTGTGAAACCCAGGCCCACAAAGAATAGGTCCCCCCGGAACCCAGGCCCGCGGAGAATAGGTCCCCTGTGAAACCCAGGCCCACAAAGAATAGGTCCCCCGTGAAACCCAGGTCCGGTGGGAATAGGTCCACAGTGAAAACCAGGCCTGCAGAGAATGGGTCCCCCTGAAACCCGGCCTTGGATTCAGGGGGATCTATTCTATGCGGGCCTCGCAGAAAATGGTTCCTCATGGGGTCTGCTTTCCCTCCAGGGTTCTTGCCTTCTAAATTGTGCTAAAAAATTACAGCTCTTCCTGCTGCTGTTGCCACTGTTCCTGTCAGAGGCAGGTTTTAGCCCCGCTGTTACAGCTTGCACTGGGCTCAGTCTGTGTGTGTGCTGTGTTCCACAGACATGTCTGTGTGTGTGCTGGCCATGTGTAGATGCTGTGTTCCACAAACGTGTCCGTGAGGCACGCTATGTCAAATAAAACTTGAGTGATTGAATAAATGATTGACTGATTGATTGGTGAAAGAAAAAAAAGCCTTTAGGGAAAAAATTTACAATAGTTGGGAGGCAATTACTAAGAACAACAGCCAGTTAAATAATTTTAATTTTAAACAGCATCTTGCTAAAAGAATGAACAATCTTTCAGTTTGCATGCGCGTGTGTGTGTGTGTGTGTATGTGTGTGTGTGTGTGTGTGCGTGCACGTGCGAGTGTGTATGTGTGTGTGTGTGTGTGTGTGTGTGTGTGTGTGTGTGTGTGTGTGTGTGTGTGTGCGTGCGTGTGTGCGCGTGCGTGTGTGTGTGTGTGTGTGTGTGTGTGTGTGTGTGTGTGTGCGTGCGTGTGTGCGCGTGCGTATGTGTGTGTGTGTGTGTGTGTGTGTGTGTGTGTGTGTGTGTGCGTGCACGTGCGCGTGTGAGTGTGTGTGTGTGTGTGTGCGTGCACGTGCGCGTGTGTATATGTGTGTGTGTGTGTGTGTGTGTGTGTGCGTGCACGTGCGCGTGTGAGTGTGTGTGTGTGTGCGTGCACGTGCGCGTGTGTATATGTGTGTGTGTGTGTGTGTGTGTGTGTGTGTGTGTGTGCGCGCGTGTGTGCGTGCGCGTTTTCACGCGTGAGAGGGAGAGTCATTTGGAGAGGGAAACGCTCTTTCTTGTGTTCTTCTCAGGCCTGTAGTTTAGCTGATCTGCATCCATCTGCACAGCTACATTAAAGAGATTCCGGTTTCTGCCCCATTGGAGTTCAAACAGTTTGGAGCACAAAGCAAAGGCAGCAGAAATAAACACACACACACACACACACACTCACACTCACACACACACTCACACACACACACACACACTCACACTCACACTCACACACACACTCACACACTCACACACACACACTCACACACACTCTCATACACACACACTCTCACACTCACAGCCCTCACTATGAGCGGAACAGCCCTTTGAGCTCAGCTGTCTGGGAACTCCACTCTCAGACGTACTGCGCTTTCTTCTAAGCCTGTGATCCTCTCTGTTATGGCTGGGGAGGAGAGGAAGCCCTCCTGCTTCACCCTGCCCCCAGTTTGGGTGAGCCTGTGACCTCCTGTGCCCTCAGCCGTGCCGAGAGGGGGGAGCTTCTGAAGGGCTGCCCCCGGGTCACGCTCGCGCCGAAGGCCCCCAACCTTCCGAAACCTTCCGCGCCATGCGCCGGGCCAATCACAAGAGGCCACCTTCACGTGAACTGTAATCGTGAACTGTAATCCGCGAAAGTCGGTACAGAAGTTTCGCTCAGGGTCGGCTCAGACGAAAAGGCGCTGGGACGAAAGAGATTTCTCCTGCGCAAAATGCTGTTAGCTATTATTGTCCTCGTTCTGAGGTTAGAGAGGGTTTGCCATTTCGGGCGCCCCGCCCCTATCCTACGTCCTCTGGCACACATGATGACACACACGTCTCCGACACGATGATTTATCTGAAGGTTTCTGGATGGACTGAGGGGGTGGGGGTGTTGGAGGGATGGCTGGGGGGGGGGCGGGTTCAGGAAACAGCTGGCGGGGCTGTGACCATAACCATGGTAACAGCACAGTCCTATGGGCCAGAAGCTCACAGGTCTGAGAACCAGAATCCTGTTGTTAGACCTGAACAGCTAAAGAACACCTGCGAGGAATCCCTGGTCCACTGCTGGTAAATGACACAATGACAAAGTGGTGTGATGAGAGGGAATTTCCCACCCTCCCAAACCGGGGACTTTACAAAACGCTGGCAATGCAGGTCCCGTCTTCTGATGTTGAGCCAGGTGCTGTCATCCCAGCTGTGGCGTTATTCCAAACTGTCATGTGACATCGTGCAGAGATTTCTGCCCACGCTCACAGCTCTCTGCTGAACCACACAATTTCTCATGTATTTCAGTGGAACTCCTAACTTCCCCTCAGTCTAACCCTTACCGTACTCCATATCCCTCTGTGAGAGGCTGACCTTCATCCCAAAGCCATGTTCCCACTGACCTGAGACCAGCCAAAGAAGTTTCCACTGATCCAGCTGAGATGTAGGTCAGATCCACCTGAGACCAGCCAGTGGAGTTTCCACTGATCCAGCTGAGATGTAGGTCAGCTACACCTGAGACCAGCCAGTGGAGTTTCCGAACAGAGCAAGCTGACCTTGGTTGGAGCACAACGACCAACCACTGATACCAGAGCAGGTTGCCCTGACGACAAGGCGAGTCAGGAAGAGTTATATGTATTTATCAAGCAAACATCTCCACAGCTAGGCAGTCTTTTTCAATGTTTAATCCCACCTTGGTATGAGGGTCTCCTGGCCATGTCACTCCCCATTAATCTCCCCTATCGTTCGGCCTCTTTCAAACAGGGACAGCAAAAGCACAGACATCTGTATCTCTTCCTCTTCCACAGTCAGGTAATGAGCGACCTTGCAAACCTGCCGTCTGCATCCATGCCCCCCCTGCAGACAGGTGTGGGCAGTGCCAGAGCAGTTCATCTCCACACTGATCTGGGGTCAGCAGCACTTGAGCAGCTGGAGTAGTGGGCGGGGCCCTGTATTAATCTCCTGATTGCTAATATGAAGCTGACCCTCACTGATGAGCTCTGAGGAGCTGAAAAAGGGAAAGGATCCGATGATCGAAAAGGAAAATCCAGTCCATTCAAAGGCCCTCCAGCTACCAGGATCAAATCTCTCGGAAATGAGACCCCCCCCCATTTAAGGGGGCGGGATGGTGGCAGTAACATGCAGGCTTGCGAGCCTCAGCAGGTTGGGTAAAAAGCTCGGCTGGACATCCCGCTACACGAGAGGGTGAGTGAGGGCCACGCTGGGGGTGAGGGAGTCAGGGGGTGAGGGCATTAGGCCCGGTGCAGGACACGGCTTACCCCCCACCCTCCCTCACGGGACACAGGAAACCACACAAAACAACACCCTTGCTGACAATCTTCTCCTCTTTCAGAGCGAAACTGAGCCCCCTCGTCCCAGAAACATTTCGGATGGCCCCATTACTCGGGTTATTTTTGAACGCGTCCCCGTCCCCTGTCCCTCGAGCACGGGGCGAGCTCAGAATGACAAGCTGTTTGTGTTCTGTTTCTCCCTGTCTTCTTTCAGCAGTCTGGATACTCTCGCGAGTATTTATTCGTAAGCAGCGACTCGTGTTCAAACGTGTCACACATCAACTGCAATGCAAACAACAGCCTGACATACTAAAACACATCCAGAGATGTGTCAAGAGACATATCTGATTATCTTTTTATCAAACAATTATTTTAAATTTTCTATTAATTCAGAGTACAGTAGTAGATTGTAATAAGAAAAAAAGCCTACATGTGTATTATGCAAAGCAGGACATCATCAGACACAACCTCCTACTTTTTAATTGGAGAGAGTTTTAATGGGAGACAGATGCACCCAGTCCCCATGGACCCCCCCCCCACCCCACACCCCCCCCGTAGACATACTGTAGAGCAACAGAACTGACAGCAGAGCTCACAGCTCCGCTGTGGGGGGGGGGGGGGGGGGGGGGCTCAAATTCCTCCATCTGTGAGGCAGCAGCCTCAGGGCAACAGGTACAGCGTGACTCAAACACACGCTGCCACCACTGCAGCCGTGCTGCGACTTCCTGCGGGGGGGGGGGGGGGGGGGGGGCATTTTTACGCACTATCTATATACGATATTTACTGAAGCCATCCAAGGGTGTAACAGCAGTGCCCCCACCCACAGGGGTTTGAACCTGCAACCCACCCACGATCTGAGATCCAGGGTCGTCACCCACGCTCTGAGATCCAGGGCCTTCACCCAAGCTCTGAGATCCACGGCCTTAACCCAAGCTCTAAGATCCATGGCCTTCACCCAAGCTCTAAGATCCATGGCCTTCACCCAAGCTCTGAGATCCAGGGCCTTCACCCATGGTTTGAGTCTGAGATCCAGGGCCTTCACCCATGGTTTGAGTGCTTAACTCATGTCATTCAAAGCAGTGCATTTCAATAGTGACCAAAACTGACCCCCATTTAAAGATATAAAGACATACATACACGCTGCCTATGAGGACACGGTTATGAGGCCTGGTAACACAGAGCCAGGTGTCAGACCCTCCAGAACTTCAGAGCAGCCCCTGAACGCCACTGATACGAGCGAGACCCCTACAAGGAAAGATTACGCAGCGCCAACTAACACACGCGTGTCACCATGGTCAGAAAAATGGGGAGACTAAGTGAGCTGTTTCCTGTTAAAAGCTTCCCGTGGGCGGGGAGAAGGCCGTGCTGGGAGCTTGCGCTGCTGGCCTGCTCTGTCTCAGATCCTGCTGCTAAAAGCTGCAAAGCTAAATATTTTGCTTTAAAAATAAGGACATGCTCGTATGTCATTCAGGAAGTGGACGAAGCCTGGAAAATGTTTCACCGTTGACGCTCTCCGATACGACACGCTCAGATACGACACGCTCAGATACGACGCGGTATGCACTGACAGAGAGGGCTGCCAGTTCAGGTCAGAAGCTAACCATCGCTACATCAAAATTCATTCAAATAATGTAGCAAACGTGCAAAAAAGGCACCCCGGTCTCAGACAGGTGGTTAAGGCCATAAAAGCACTTCTAAGGCTATTTAAAATGCATTTTAACAAACAGCTCGTCTTTCCTGTACTGGGACCGAGGATGGAAGAGGACTTGGTGTCTTGGAAGATTTTTCGTGTTATGGGCCCAGTGGAGCTCTGTGGTCGGAAACACACTGTGGTCCTAATGCACTAATACTACACCCACTCTTTCAGCTGTGGTCTTTCTGCCCTACATACTGGAGTGCAGTTTTAGTGAGAGCTTATTTGTCCCGGTGGAGGTCTGTGGTTTCTTCACTTTTATTCCATGGCCATGTGATTGGCTGAGGTGGCCAGGTTGCCCCCCCCCCAAAACTTAAAATGCCTCTAGAGGAGCAGAAAGGAAAAAGTAGAGGGTGATTCCAACCCCTAGTAAAGTGAAAAATCACTGGATAACAGTGGGATAGAATAATGTACAGGCAGCACAAAAGAAACAAGCAAGAGCCTGAGAACGAGTATGCACGTCCGTTTTTTTCTTTTTCTCTGGAAATGCCCGTTTCTTTGTGCGTTTCCTCCGCTGGCGTCAGATGTGACGACCCTGGCTTCAGCACGGAGGCAGACCCCCCTGGCACGCACAAATGTGACCGACCTTGATCAGGCACAGAACCTGCAGCTGGTCCCAGAAACCGGAGCCCTGTAGTGGGTTTAACCCGCAAAAAAGCAACCACCTCAATCCCCTCCCCACCAGCAATACCCCACCCCCACATTTATAGATCTGGCCTTGGGCGTTACGGCCTCCCTCCTGGTAGGAACCAGAGGCCAAACAAGAAGCACATGGCCCTCTACCAGCTCCGTGCAGCTACGCGCCAATCCGCCACAGTTCTCTTTGGGCAGGATAGGAGTCAGGGACGTCAAAGAGAAGAACCCTCTCATTTTTCCATTCCAACGTCCGACTGACTGACCGGCCAGGATCCGCCGGACAGGAATAGCTGTCGATTAAAAAAAGAAAGAGAGAGAGAGAGAGAGAGAATAAAAAAGCAGACGTGGCCTTGTGATTGGACAGCGGTGGCGTTAAAAGCCGCAGAACAGGAAGAGATGGGAAGCGTGACTGCCTCAGCTCCTTCCTGCCCGGACAAGCGCATTGTGCATCTTCCGTCTGTCTTAGCAGCAGCTCACAGCTCCATCGTATAGACAGCCGAAGGAGCACAAGCAGCTGCATGCAGGATGCTGCCTTCAACTGCCCTTAACTCACAGCTAAACGCAAGTGTTATGCTTACAAAAAATAAACTAATGACATCTTGTTTTTTTTTTTTGATGATTATTATTAATTGCACTGGTGGAAAATCTGATTCTGGCTTATACGTGCACAGATTGCACTTTAAGGGTCTGTTTATACTGTTTCAAATATTTCATAAATTTAAAGCAAAGAGGCGATAAGAATTCAGGAGGTGACTAGTGCTAAACCCTGACATTATTTTCAAACTTTTTAAATTAAAAAAATTTTAAACAGTGACCTCTGACTTTTACACCTTCAGGAGGTTTATTTCCCACCTGCTCACTATCTGTTTGTGAACCACTTAAAATATACTTCATTCAAAGGCAGCGGTATATTTATCAAGGTTTTTACTTTTCCAAATAAGCTCTTGATATAAAACATGACCTTTTTCATTCATACAGACAGTGCAGAGCCGAATGCTTCACCGAGACAGACCAGCTCAAGTATCCTGCCCCACAATAGCACACCACCTGGCAACTGTAGGGTTAACAAGCCCAGTTCCTTTCTCATTACAGCACATAGTATCACTGCATAATGAAACCAATATTAAAGCTTGTCAATTACTAACTCTATCAAATGAATATAAGTGCTATAAGAGTAGCATGTAGAAACGGAACATGATATTTCACCGTTGTCTTATAATAATTGGCTTGATCATAATTTTAATTCATGCAAAGAGACCCTTTGCTTCCCCTGTGCATTACATAATTAAGAGTTAAGCCCGAATTCCTGTTGCAGAACGTCTTCCTTCACTGTGCGTAAGGAACCCTGTGCGCCAGCAAGCTATAAATACAGGAGGCAGAGATCCGCTAATAATGACTGTGATTAACAAGCCCGTTTAACGGGGGCTGAGCCACCAGCAGCGCTCTCATTTTTCACATCACTGCGTCTTATCATGGCGATATAAAAGTCCCGTCGCAAAGAGCGGCCTATTTGCAGCCCCCCGGTCGCCACTGGCCCGGACCACCGCCAAGCGCTGCTCCCCCGGGGGGGGGGGTTTCTGGAGCGAAAAAACGCCCTCTGTGAGGGAGGCAGCAGCAAGCACAAAGGAGGGGGCACAATGGGTGCTCTTTAAATAAAACCTGGGATTACGCGCGTTCAGGCCGGCTTTCAGCAGCGCAGCCAGCCTCTTACAGACCGCTGCACGCAGGCTCACGCGATGCTCAGCGCACGGGATGGGTCTGTTCTACGCCGAAAAACCGCCCCAGAGGGGGAGAGACTGGCCACCTTACAGGTTTAACCGTTTAATAACTAATAAAGAACCCAAGGAATGTTTGACCAAAAAACATGTGTGAACAATGAAATCAAAAGAATTTCCGACGTTAAATTAATGGTGTCATTTCTTGCATAATTTCTATAATGCTTTTGTCTATATGTGTGTGTGTGAGTCTGGGATGAATCAGCTTGAAACAAAAGTAGTCACATACATAGCTCCATAGCCCACCATAGCTCCAATAAGCAGCCACAGTATTACACAGATCATCAGTCTGGCAGTAGAAATCAGTACAGATGGACAATAAACAACAATCTCCTCTTCCTCATCCTCCTCTTCCTCATCACTGGCCATGGGCTCCATTTCTCTAACCACCATAAATATTCAACTTTACATTCACAATTCTCCAGGCCAGAAAGATGGCAATATGTACGGCTTCAGGGCATGAAGCCGCTGTCATGGTTCCTCGTCATTTCTACGCATTTCCCTCTGAATGACGGGAGAGAACGATACACATGAATGGGCTTCCCTGGCGCACGAGGACTGAGGAAAACCAACAAACAAAAGCCACATGTCCCCAACCATGTCCCAGGCGTGTGGCCGGGCTGCCAGGGGAACCGGTGCTGCTCTCTCTGGTACGGACACATACGGAGCAGGGCAGCCATGACGCGGTAACTGTGTGGTACACAAGCCTTCAGCCGAATGGCGGTGAGTCACAGAGGGTGACGGGACTGCGATTCGGGCCTCTGATTCCCCTCTCCTCACTCTCCCCATCCTCTCACCCCTCTGCACACTAACAGCCAGTTGGGGATGGCTATCATCATCATTACAAAGCTAGATTCCTCGTTAATTCAATCTACCACAACATGTCTTTATTTAGCACACACACACACACACACACACACACATGCACACACACACTTACACACCCACAGGTTGAGTTACACTCGAATTCAATTTCAATGCATTTCCTTTTTCCATTCCATCATGGTTTAAAAATATAAACAACACAAACAACAACAAAAGTCTAACACGTGCACTGATGTGATTGGCTGGTTCAGGACAGCTGCTGTGACCTACAGCAGGGAGGGTTTCTCCCTTCCTCGGCCTCTGATTCGCTCTCTGGAAGCTGGGAGCTTTGAAGGGCAACTCCACCTAATAGCCAGGCGTGCCAGTGCTGTCTTTTATCATATCTTCTAGAAGGTTCTGAACATGGATAACCCGCAAATCTGCATGCAAGATGTGCACTTCCTGCATGAAGCAACAGGTCTGCATGCAGGCAGACAGCACAAGCACATGGTTACGTTTTACCTGCTCCAGGCAGCCATTTGTCACCCACAGCAGAGATGTCTAAGAGTATTTCTCAGCCCTGGTGCTTAGTTCCAGGCTCCAGCTGATAAATTAATGAGGCATTATAGAGCTATTATTTGAACTCTGACACAGATTTTACATCACAACAAGATTTATCTGCTTTAAGTCCTTTCTTAAAGAAATGTATCATGGGATGTATAATGCTACCAGGAAAGTACAAAGAAGAAGATTTTTTCAAGTGATTTATATTGTGGACTGACATCCATGGTAACATGGGCGGGTATGCAGGTTAACTCATTCATTGCAGATCAAATGTGGAGAGGTCAAATAAGGAGCAGTGTTCACTCAAAAACCTCACGCTGGAGTTGGCCCAGAAAATGACGGGGATGGCAACCAGCCTATAGGTTTGAGACACGCTGGTGTAAAATACTAGGGGATTCATACCTTACTGGTGTTCAGCCACCTTGAGGGACCCAGGCGGGCAGGAGTGGAGGAGATACTTTTTCACTGTCCTACAGCAAGACTCACATGAGCTGGGCGAGTGTCAGCATCACACCCCCGCAGTATTCTGTGGAGCCACAGATAACAGTCATTAAACACTCACAGCCACAACTCACACACTCACAATTATCCAGCGCAACGCTCAACTCAAACTCATCAATAACCACCTTGTGCGCTTATAAACGGACAGTCGTTACACTTCATGATGTTAAGACTGCTGACGTACATCCGAGATTCACCTGACGTGCTTGGAGGACAGCACAAACGTATGCATCGTTTTAATTAACGAGGAAACTACATGCGCGATGACACGAATTTTGGGCACTGCAGATCGTCCTCATGCTTACATGATTTGATTGATTACATTGACTAGCTGCCGTTTGGCATTCATTACTTTAAATAGGTAAACACGTACACATCTTTGCGCAGACGATCTAATTTAAATTTAAGTTTAAAAATTCAGCAGCTACTGCGAAGCTAAATTTAGTTCTACAAACAACCTTAATTCGCTCTCGTTATTTACCTGTGCGGGGAGTGGAATTTAAGTGTTCTCCGCACGCAAATTCAAAACCACGCG
This sequence comes from Megalops cyprinoides, assembly GCF_013368585.1. Classification (NCBI taxonomy): domain Eukaryota; kingdom Metazoa; phylum Chordata; class Actinopteri; order Elopiformes; family Megalopidae; genus Megalops; species Megalops cyprinoides. The sequence continues at coordinate 1,677,085 of NC_050583.1, read as the reverse complement.
GAGCCCCATAGAGGACAAAAATAAATTCCCCTACACACCAAATAATACCCACCTATTTCCGATTAAAATGGATACATTTTCTGTATATCAATGCATTTTAAGCAAGACTTTGCAATATACTTTGGACATTACAGCTCCAAAGACGGACGGCATTAAACAGACGGACAAACAATTCTTGCTCTGCGCCAACAGGGCACGCTCAGATGAGACTTATTGAATTGCTCTGACATGCTCAGTGCATGTTAATTCACTGTAGGATATGGACCATTTGCAATTTGATTCCCAGGGCATTTTTGAAAGCATAATTGCCTTTGAATTTAGGGCCAAGGAGGAGATCGAGATGGAATCGGGGGGATGTCGCCGAAACAGTGGACACGATGCAGGAAGGATTTTTAAATTAGTTATGTAGCAAGAGTCTGCTGTAGCCAGAGCTAGTCACAAATCGTAGTTACTTTCTGTTAACAGCGTTATTTTCAATGCTGATATAATGCATTTAATTCTAAAATGTTCGGTCTCATCGCTGCATGTAAAATTGGTACACATTAAGGATGTTTTTCGCTCACAGTCACTAGGAACTATGTTATGGATGACATAACATAGGCCTGCCGTATGTTCAAGATCTTACTGCCGTGTGTCTTTCCTAACATTTAGGCTGGGACCATATAATGAGAAAGTGTGTGTCCGTTTGGCCTTCCCCAAACTGTTGCCACAAAGTTGGAAGCATAGCATTGTCCAAAGTCTTGGTATGCTGAAGCATTAAGATAACCCTTCACTGGAGACTAGCCCTTCAGCCTAGCCTAGCCCAAACCCTGAAAAACAGGTTTTGTCCATATAGTGTATGTCGCCGCTCATTGGGGTAAGTGCTGGAGCGCGTTCACCCCCGCGGCATGCACGGCTGCGGGAGAAGCGCAAAGCAAACCCGCATGGAACGCGCTTCACTGCCGCGCCGCGATGCGCGCCGGTCAGCATCTGCTCCTCACGTGTGTATATGTGTGTGTGCGCATATTTGCGTGTGTGGGTGTATATGTGTGTGTTTGTGCGTGCTCATATGTCTGTGCGTTTGCCTGCGTGCTCGTATGCTGGCTCGGTAGAGTGTATGAGGTTGCAATAAACCAAACCAAAAGGACTCACAACTGCTGTGGCCTGCAAGAAAACGACAGCACATTAATGGGGCAAAGACCATGTTGCGGAGCAGGGCTTCAGATCATAGCTATTATTTATTATTATTGTTTAATAATATCATGTCAGACCAACTGTGCCATGGACAGTGGAATAAACAGAGGGGGAAATATACAGTGATGACTTGTCAGGGATTAATGCAGAGTCAGGGATTAATACAGTGATGACTCATCAGGGATTAATACAGTGTCAGGAATTAACACAGTGATGACTCGTCAGGGATTAATACAGTGATGACTCATCAGGGATTAATACAGTGTTAAGGTATGAACATGGTAATAAGGGAAACATGGTCTTATTTCATTGCTAAAATGCTTAACAATGGCAGGATGGCAGTGTAGCGTGGTGGTTAAGGAGCAGGACTTGTAACCCAAAGTTTGCCGGTTCAATTCCCCACTGGGGCACTGCTGCTGCATCCTTGGGCAAGGTACTTAACCCAAAATTGCCTTAGTAAATATCCATAATGGATAACATTATAGAAACCTGTAACTGATGTAAGTTGCTCTGGATAAGAGCATCGGCTAAATGCCAATAATGTAATGTAATAATGATCCATAAAATCAGTGTAGCCTTTCCTCACGGTGTGGAGCTGGTGCCTCCAGCGCAGAGTGACCCAGACAGCTCTCTTGGCGGTGAGCAGCTCACTGCTGGGGGCCTGAAGCCTCCCTCCACGTCCTGCGTGGGCTTCTTTCTTTCAGGGGAAAACATCGCCCAATATCGCCTGGCTATTTGGGGAGGAATGAGGAATGTGACCTTAGACAGAGGCCTGGCCCATGCCTGTTCGGGACACCGGTTGGCCCATTTGTTTGCCAGGTGCTGTGTTACCCAATGCCGTCAGACCCTGCCAGCGATCGTGAAAGAGCAGGCCAGCGCCGCGACAGCTGGGAGCACGCCACAGGAGGTATGACACTGCCGGTGACAAAAAAGAAAAACGCAGGGGCTGAATGATGGGGACTTCGGAGTGGATTGGGGGCTTCTCTCCCCCCCCCCCCCCCCCCCCCCCCCCCCAGTCAGCAGGAATTGTCACAGCGATGAGTGACAGATAGCATGTATTTTTGTTTGCTGCGGCGGGTTGATTGGGTGCAGGGACAGGAGGCTGATTGTGTCAGCGAGAGCACCTCCTCACTCACTGCTGAAAGGCACCTCGGTCTCCAGGAGGCTGTATTTAACTGCCTCTCCAACGAGCTGGGACCTTATTTACTGCCCATTATAAAATATAAATACACAGAAGGCTCTCACTGGAATGCACTCAGCATGAGACATCAGTGAGCTTGATTGATCGGGGGTGCACCAGATGGAAAAGCCGTAAACAGTCAGACACCAAATATAACACACACACACATACATGCACACACACACACACACACACACACACACACACACACACACACACACACACACACAAACAAACTCACAAACAAACACACACACAAAAACACACAAATTCACACTCACACACACACACACACACAAACACAAAAGCACACACACACAAAAACACAAATTCACACACACACACACACATCAGTGGCGGCTGGTGAGCTGGAAACAGGGGAGGCTGAAACATTGCCTTTAATTCTATCATTACTTTCAACTTGTTCCCCTTTATCCTCTTTGATTAACAATAAAACAAATAATTCACAGAATAATTGACACCAATGCGTAAATAGAGTAAATGATTATGCTCGCAAAACAGCGCAGATTGTCTGTAGTTTGTACACTATTGTGAAAGCTACAGCATGAGGTTGTTGAATTAACAAGGATGGCAATTTGAACAATTAAGTGGCAAGTAACCCAAAGCTTTCTCTTAAATGTTTCACATTATAGCTTTCTTGTGTTACAAATTTCAAATTACAAAACAGAGCTAAATTTAGTTAAATCGATTTAAACTACTGAGAATAAACTTTCAGGTTAGGTTGAGTGCAATGAACAATAACGTTTAGAACACAGACCTCACAAAAGCTGCGATGTGTCATGAGCATTTAATGTAATTTAAATTGATAAATGCCATGGTTGTTAATTAAACAATCTCACATTTTCACAAGCACACAAACTACAGACAATCTGCGCTGTTTTGTGAGCATAATCATTTACTCTATTTACACGATTGGTGTCAATTATTCTGTGAATTATTTGTTTTATTGTTAATCAAGGAAGATAAAGGGGAACAGGTTGAAAGTAACGATAGATTTAAAGGTAATGTTTCAGCCTCCCCTGTGTCCAGCTCACCAGCCGCCACTGACACACACACACACACACACACACACACAGGTAAGACATAAAACAAATAGGTCTTTTAGGTCTGTCTGTTTTTTTCCAACACTGATATTCTTCTGGTGGTAGGGGTTAATGACAAATGATCATTTTTATTTCAAACCCACACAGAAAAATGTCTAGTTTGCAGATATGAGCTGCAGAATATGAGCTGCAGAAACCGCAGATCAGATTTTCCCTTTATTATACACACATGACTGAGTGCTGGGGACTGTGTCAGATGGCTACACAGTAGCTTCACAAACATGAAATTCGGGAGCACATAACCAGGCGAATCAGGCAATTTAACGCGTTCCATATGGGAAGAGGGCCAGAGGGTGGTACTCTGTGCTGAATCTGAGTTTGAATGTGAAATTGACACTGAAACATCCCACTCCTTTCCAGCCAATGCCCAAATAAAGGCAAGCACTTATCCAAGCAGTAATTCACTAATGTTCAGCAGACATGTCAACATGACATACACTGTCAGCAAGGACAGACAGCAGGCAGAGTATATAAATATTAGGTCAAACAGTAGCAAAGAAGTGAAAAACAGGGTACATTTTTAGGGCTACTTGATGGAGTGGTCACCAGGGCAACTGTGTGAAATTATCAGTAGGGCAGCTGTGAGGAGTGGTTGTTAGGGGCAGCTGTGTGGAGTGGTTGTTAGGGAAGCTGTGTGCAGTGGTTGTTAGGGAAGCTGTATGGAGTGGTTGTTAGGGTAGCTGTGTGGAGTGGTTGTTAGGGCGGCTGTGTGGAGTGGTTGTTAGGGCAGCTGTGTGGAGTGGTTGTTAGGGAAGCTGTGTGGAGTGGTTGTTAGGGCAGCTGTGTGGAGTGGTTGTTGGGAAAGCTGTGTGCAGTGGTTGTTAGGGAAGCTGTGTGGAGTGGTTGTTAGGCCACTGTGTGGAGTGGTTGTTAGGGCAGCTGTGTGGAGTGGTTGTTAGGGTAGCTGTGTGGAGTGGTTGTTGGGCCACTGTGTGGAGTGGTTGTTAGGGCAGCTGTGTGGAGTGGTTGTTGGGCCACTGTGTGGAGTGGTTGTTAGGGCAGCTGTGTGGAGTGGTTGTTGGGCCGCTGTGTGGAGTGGTTGTTGGGCCGCTGTGTGGAGTGGTTGTTAGGGCAGCTGTGTGGAGTGGTTGTTAGGGCAGCTGTGTGGAGTGGTTGTTAGGGTAGCTGTGTGGAGTGGTTGTTAGGGCGGCTGTGTGGAGTGGTTAATAGTATACTGAGGCCTTTGGTTACCAATCTAATGCTCTGCACCAGAATGTCTGTTCATTGTGAAATAAACCTGTGAAATAACCTGTGTCTCTTCAAGGACTCTCAAAAACATGAAGCGGCATGCATCCTCAGGGATTCCCCCCATCGATCAAATCTGTGAATAAAATAACAAATCTAGTGGTCTGCATTACAGCACATGGTTCTCATGGACCGGATGAAGACCTGAGCCTTATCCCTGCCTTGTGGAAACAGGCAGGTTGTCCAAAGCCCAGCGCGTACCTGTGGGTCTCTCACACCGTCCCGTTGCCCGCGGTGATGGGGAGGCTCCCTGGGTCACGGTGGCCACGGGGCGAAGTGCAGGATGCAGGGTTTGGTGATTAACAGGATTAACTTCGATAGCCCGCAGGCATTTAACAAGAGAGTCCTCTAAGGCAGCCTTGACAGGTGGCGAAACAATGGACCGCAGGCAGCCTCCTTCTGGGGTCAGTGTCCGGTCGGGAATCGTCAGGGGTCTGGAAGAACTGTGTGGCACGCACACACTCTGCCAACCTGCCAGTCTGCACTCGGGGGTGACTGATACGCCTGCACGTTGCCCTGAATGTCACAACTGGGCGAACTGTGGGAGGAGCATACAGGCGTGAGCCAATCGCTACCTGCTGAATCTGGCCAAGTCAATCAGGTGATTCTTTTCCTGCTAAACACTGATTTAGTTCATCTTTTATTGATTTTTTTAATCTAAATTATAAGTTTGTAGCTGTACTGGCACTGTCCAAAGGCCAGGTGATGATGGGTGGCTGAGGTATTCTTCAGTTATCTGCTGTCTGGCTTCCCATTTTAAGATTGGATTTCTCTGTTTAAGTGATCAACAGTGATTCTTTCAGACTGACTAGCGGTTTTCAAATTCAAAATTTAACCCCAACCGGGGCAACAGGGCAGAGAGAAAGAGAGGTAAGGCAATGCATGCTGGACCTGAAATGGTGCTATGTGGTTGCGTTGAGCTGCAGTCTCTCTTAAGCACTGAGATCATTTAGATCATACAGTGTATGCGTACATATATACAGTATGTACATATACTGACATGAGAGCCAGCCAAGGCCAGGTGTGTGTGAAACCTCCACCAATCAGAGTGCAGGAAAGGAACACCTGACCTCACTGCCATTGATGGCACCAGTGCTGCTTGCCAGCAGAGTAATTTCCTGCAGGTCTTGTGAATTTTTGCTTTACGGTCGTGTTCGATCAACGTTCTCTCTTCACGTTCCATCTTTGGTCAGGTGGTCTGGAACATTACATTGCATTACATTACATTACATTACATTACATTACATTGCTCAGCAATGAATGAAGCAGCCCTACACTGTGGGGTGACTGCAGTGCAGCTGATAACAGAGCTGAAATCGCTCTGAAAGTCTGCCCGTGTCTGCTACTCGGTCCCAGGCAAACCATCGGTAGCTGCGTGCGTGTGGTGGTTTGGCACGCTGGCGCAAACACCCCTCCCTCCACACGTTTGGAGGTGAGCGGCCACAGTCTGGCAGGTTCTGATGCTTCCGGTGCCGTGGCACATCGGGAAGAGGCGTGGAAACTCACGGGGAGCTGGCGGGCCGAGGCCGCTGAGTGACGCTGCGCTTTTCGGGAGCGGCTGACCCTGACCCGTCAGAAGGGCGCGTGCGGCACAATGTGCACGTCCTCCAAATCCCACCGCTGTCAATAGCAACCGCCGCCGCGGCCACGCGGACCTCAGCACACAGGGGTAGCGCTGGAAAAACAAACACCCGCCTCTTTCATCCAACAGCTTCCTCCTGCTCCTCTTCATCTTTGCTTTTAGGGTTTTTCTGTGCGGGTGTGTTTGTTTCTACCGCACATCCGTGTTAATGTTTGTCAGCAGAGCTTTCGTTCCGACGGGGGAAGGCGAGTCACTCAGCAGACTACACACGGAAGGTGTTGAGGTGGCCGTCCTGCATTGTGTCAGACAGCGACAGACAAACAGACATGGGACGAACCGTGGGGGGGGTGCAGGGCAGGGCAGGGTGAGGCCGGGGTTATTTAGTGGAGGAGGGAAAACAACAGCTGCTGCTAGAATGGAATTGTTTGAGAGGGCACGCTCCAAACCGGCCGAAGTTTGGCACGGTCCGAGAATCTCTCGCCTTTGTGTATGTGGTCACATCCTGGCTCTCTCCTTCTCCACGGCGAGAGAGATGAAATGGCAGAGAGCATCGGGAAGCCGCCCCTCTCCCCGTTAGAATAATAATAATAGTAACAATAAGAATAATAGCACTCCTCGGGCCTGCCTTCTCATGGCTGGGAAACCAGGCTTGATGTTTATTTGTCCGTGTGTCGTGCACGGACAAATAAACATAGCACTCTAGCATGTAACCCCCCCCCTCACACACACACACACACACACTCATACACACACACACGCACACACATACACACACGCACAC
>NC_050583.1:1657500-1662500 GCF_013368585.1 Megalops cyprinoides | reverse complement strand
GGCTGGACCAGCAAAGCAGGAATCTCCCAGAGGTTAAGGCTGAAGTAGTTCTTCCTCACTTTGGCAACTAAATGCAGGACAAAATGAAGAATCAAGAAGAAAAAAAAAAACAACCCTAACAACACCACAGCCATAATGAGGTTTAGTGGTTTATCGCACAGCATCTCCACTCTCTGTCACACACACACATACCTGTCTCAATGCCAGCACACTTGTACACACACACCTGTGCATTTACATTTACATGTGTTCATTTGGCAGATGCTTTTATCCAAAGCGAGGTGAGTTAAAAGTGAGGCAGAGTTCAACGCAAGCGAAAAATCATAAGGAATCAACAATATTAGAAGCGCTGCATGGCCAGATTTCAATGGTTGGCCAGACAAGGTACAAGGTACAAGGTAGCTGGTAGAGGTAACGAGTGCATTAAACCAATAGATTTTTTTTGTAGTTTTTTGTAGTTTAGTAGGAAACAGTTTGAAACATAAGTAATTCCTTTAGGTGGGTGTTTCAGGTGCTCAGGTAAGAGTGTCTTCAGATTTTTCTTGAAGACAGAGAGGGACACAATAGAACGGATGAAGCGTGGAAGTTCATTCCACCATCGGGGGACAATGGTGGAGAAAGTTCTGGATATGTAAGTGTTAATATACCCTAACCCTAAAACACACCCCCGTGTCGTGCAGCAGGTGGTTCTGTCCCCAGAGAGCCCCACGCTCTCCTGGCGTTCCTCTGTGGAGGGGGGTGTCGACGCTGTGAGATTATGTCCCAAATCACAATGACATCATCATGGCCGCTGGGGACTCTTTCTTCCACAATATGCACCCCCCCTGCACACACACACACACACACACTTCAGCGACCCCCTACTCCTCCCCTAATCTTCCCATCCTCATTTTTATCCCCAGTGGCAGAGGCTTCCCCTCTTTGTGGGAATCCCCAGATTTGGGAATTTTTGCTAAAACTTCAGGAGGGCGGGCCTGGGGGGTCACGCCACACCAGGGTGTGTGTCGAAACGGGATCCCCACCGCCTCTGACCCAGCCGACCCAGACGCCCGGAATACCCGCTGTGATCAGCAGACAGTAAGTCACTTTTCCCAGGAAGCGGGGTGTGGCCTCGCGGCATTGTTTCCGAACAGCTTCTGTCTGCCGCTCTACCAGCTGTCAGCCAAGCGGTCGGGAATTACCCAGCAGCCTCGGAGAGGGAGGCTGTGGGGGGCAGCTGTCTTTTTCCACCCCTCCTAAAATAAAATAGCCACCCCCACACAAACTTCAGAAAGTACAGCACACTCACCCACTGCCCCCCACCCTCCCCAAAACACGGGGTTCTCATTCAGCCGGCTCAGCCTGCTTGTGCCCCATCTGTCATCTGGGGGGCCTGTGCAGCCCTGCCTGTCTCACCACAGTTTGGATGTTGAATTGGATGTAGAAAAAATGAAATCACAAACAACTGGCTTCAAATCTCAAAACTGAAGGTTGTCAAAGCTACCGGGTCAGAACGTTAAAAGAACGTCCAAATAAGTCAGAGATTTGAGTGGCAGCGCTCTTCAATAGACGGCCTTACTGACCATAGAGGTTCTGTTCCTCAGAGCGGCAGTCTAAGAAGTAATTCATTTGTTGTTCTTGTGATTATTTTCCTCTGTCATTCTTAGCCGGAAGGAAGAAACACAGCAGCCACCTCCACTCACACATTCACGCAAGGCCGGGTTGGCCCAGCTGCTTTAGAACACTTTCATCCTGAAAAAGGGATCAGAGGTGTGGAAGCAGCGCAGAGTGACTGACCCTCACATTCACAGCTCAGCAGTTCTGTCTTCAAGGGGCAGTTTGGACGTTAAAGCCTTGTGGACAGATTGAGGGTGGGGAGAATGGGACCTCACCGATGGTCTCCACCTCGTCCTTCGAGCTCCTGTGCCCACTCAATTTCCTGTGCTTGTTTTGTAAAGAGATACCTGTGTGTGTACGCTTGTGGATATGTCGGTGATCTTATTTCTTTCCAACAGTCATTACTGGGAATGCAGTCACAGTGGAGCGACTCCCTCCCTCCTTCTCTCCTTATTTTGGAGGCAAAATTGACCACGAGGTCCTCACTAAATCCCTGTCACTTGCTGCAGTAGCACTTGCTGTGGAACACTAGGGCATGTGCTGTCTTCAGAGTCTCACCCCCCCACCCCCCATGAACACCCACTCCCTCAGATTTAGTCGGGAGCACGAGAGCAGTCATCGGAGTCTGACGACGTAACTCTGCTCTCAACTACATCCTAACCTAACAGCTGAGACTTCTCCGTGTCATTTATGTTTTTGCTGAATGTCCTCCCACAGGACTCTACCCCCTTCTCCACCCCCCCGACCCCCCCCCCCCCCCCCCCCCCCCCCCCCCCCACACACACACACACAAACACACACACACACACACACACATACCCTGCCCCCCGGAGTGTTGTACGCTGGCTCCCTCACACATCAGCCGCACAATTTATTATAATCAGACACATCGTATCAAACCTAACGGCTGTCCTGCTGCCACACGAGCTACGATGCAAAGGAAACGATTCTGCTGTTGAGGAGGAATCCTTACAGAAACTGGCAAGCTTGTTAATCAGTGAAAACACATTCAGCTTAGAGATGATTTTTAGTGTCATCTCTAATCAGTGTCACTGTGCTATTGAAGTCCGTCACACCTGTCAGACCAATATCAGCACAGATTCTCTATTTACAGAACATATATCCATTCTGAACACGGTGAGGGAATAATTTTCAGTTTTTTTCAGATTTTTCTGGATTGCCCTTTGGGTCTTTTCTGTTTTTTGATTTCCTCTAGAAAACCTCTGCACAGCACTTTGTGACAAACTTACAAATAAAATATAATAAATATTTAATGTTGCAGTAGTTGTGTTCAGCCCAGCGCTTTGTCTCTGCCATTGCTGAATATCTCAAGTGCTCAGATTTGCTGCCTTGGTAACCAGCTGGGGATGGAGGGGTGAAATGGCCTGGAATCCTGATTTGTTCTTGGGTCAGTTCTTCTCTCTCACTCACTGTTGGGAGGGCTGAAGAGTTTGCTCTAGTGTCCAAAAGACAAAGAAACAGTGATAGGAAGAGATGGTTTCAGCCAGACTCACCTTAATTTGGTAAAAATACAAAAGAGGATGAATGTTTCTTTTAGTTTTCTGTCTCTTCTTGGTTTTAAATGCACCAGCTGGTGTTTGAGGTGACAGTACAGCTGTGGGAACAGGGGTGGGAGTGGGGGTGTGTGCTGGAGGGAGTGACACTGGGGCAGAAATCTAAAAACAGACCGAGAAATAAGAATCTCCACTCCATTTCCGAAAAGCGGTATCAGCCCTCTCCACACATGTGAACAAACACTCACACACACACACAAGCACACGCACACACACACGCACGCACACGCACACACACACGCACACGCACACACACACAAGCACACGCACACACACCCGCACACACACATACACACACTCACACTCACTCACACACACTCACACACACACACACATACACTCTCTCTCTCTCTCACACGCACACACACTCACACACACTTTCTCTCTCTCTCTCTCACACACACACACACACACATACACACACACACACACACTCACACTCACACACACACACACACACACACACACACACACTCACACACACACACACACACACTCACACACACACACACACACTCACACACACACTCACACACACACACACACACTCACACACACACACACACACACACACACACACACACACACTCACACACAGCCCAGCTGTCTGATACAGCCATTGGGCAGCTGTTTTCAGGCACTTTGCAGCATAGGCCAATGTGGTATGTTATTATGGGAAATCCCAGAATGGGAAAATAGATACGCTGCCATTGTATTCAGTTTTTTTTCTTTTTTGTTGGAAATCCTGTGAGCATAATTCGGGGGGTTTTGTTGACATCTTGTCGACCTGCCTGTCACCATGACAACAACCACCATCAACCCCTCCAGCACCCACAGATGTACACTGGAGAAGAAACCTTCCTCTTTTGGCTCCTATGCTTTTTCAGGGTTGCCAGCTTGAGGGCAAACTCTCAATTTGGGGGATAAAAGAGATTGGGGGGATTTCATGAATCTCATAGCCAGAGTAACTGATTCTGAGGCAGTGCTTTGAAACACTTAATGAGTAGTGGTTACATTAACCATATATTCTGATGTCTATTCTAAGCTCAGTTCAGTCTTCTTTGACATTGAAGCCCACAGATGCCCCAGAATGGAGACAGGAGCCAAAATGGAAGCTTTATCTCACCAAAACTGCATTTTTACTGATTGTGGCAACCCTGGGTTTACCTCTGGGAATCAGTTGCATAGAGCAGAAATAGACGACCATGAGGAAGACAACACAAAGACTTCCTCCTCTCAGTCACGTGACTTCCTTCACCTCTTTGAAGCTTTATACTCCAGCAAGTGTTTGTTTTAGTGCGTAACACAGAGGGTGCAGTAAACATACCTCTGCATTCACACACCGTTATTTTTGCACATCATCAGACCTTTTTGTGTGTGGTGTGTGTGTGTGTGTGTGTGTGTGATAGCGTGTGTGTGTGTGTGTGTGTGTGTATGAGTGTGTGTATAGGTGTGTGTGTGTTACAAGAGGGGGCATGGCAGTAAACCAAGCAACAAGCCTGAATCCAAAGGATTCTTTGGAATCCAAAGGATTTCTTATGTCTCTCAATGTCTCTGAGTGTTGATTGCAGGGTAAAATTCGTCTTCACTGTGAGATAAGACCTTTCTCCAGCGTGCGTTTGTGCTTCCACCCTCCACAGCCTCTCAGTTTGATCAGTGGAGGGTGATGGTGACCCCCCCCCCCCCCGCGCTCGGGCTCGGGGGTGTGGTCCCGTGGCCCCCTCCACGTCCTGCCACTCAGGGTTTGGGATGTTTCCGCAGCGAACAGCTGTGGGCTAAATTTACCGGCCGCTTCCTACCTTCAGATAGAGAGACGGTCCAGATTCTGTA
>NC_050583.1:1647500-1650000 GCF_013368585.1 Megalops cyprinoides | reverse complement strand
AACACAATAGTCGTTATGGGATTCGATCCCACACCCTTCTGCGGCACAGTGTTCTGACCACTACACCTTCAGGCGGCTGACTGATCTGTTGCTGTTTGAGACTTCACCTGAACCCTTTCAGAGGTTACTCTGTAGATAATGCCCTTTCCCAACTTCTTCATGTGTAAACCGGCTCTGTGATATGTTCTCGTCCTGATGTCTCAGCAGGACAGCTCTGCATTACTCAGACACCTATACATTGCTCACAAGGCTCAAGGTTCTACAGGTGAGCTCTACAGGTGAGCACAGGTGGGTCAGGTTACACCTAAACTTTGACCACACTGCACAAAACATTTGAACCTGTGGCAGATATCTGTAACTGGCCTTCATCTTACTGGCAATGCAGTACTGAGAGCACCAACTGGCACCTCCACTTAAAGAAGCCGGTGCCACCCCTGGCCACCCTCTGAATTCAACCCATCATACACGACACTCAACATTCCTCCCCCAATGAGACCGATATAAGAGTTTACACCGTTATTGATTAGTGATGGGTATAATGTAACGTAAACATCCGACAGTGTAGCATAGTGGTTAAGGAGCAGGACTCGCAACCGAAAGGTTGCTGGTTTGACTCCCCACAGGGGCACTGCTGCTGTACCCTTGGGCAAAGTACTTAACCCACAATTGCCTCAGTAGTTATCCAGCTGTATAAATGGATAACATTGTGAAAAACTGCAACCGATGTAAGCTGCTCTGGAAAGAGAGCATCTGCTAAATGCCAATAATGTGATGTAATGTAATCTGCTTATCACATAACCTTACTGGAGTATTGAAGCTTAAGTAAGACAGCCTAGATAAATGTTCACCTGTGGTGACCTCTGAAGAGGCAGCTTTCCAGAACATTCCGTTAGCACGTACAGAGTCTTTCGATTGGGTCAGAGCGAGAGGGGTGAGGGTGGCATCTTATGATGCTGCATGCCTGCGGGTCCTTGGCTCAGAGTGCGATCGTGTTTATGTGTGTGGTTGTCTATCTGTCTGTTTGTAGTGTGTGTGCGTGTACGTGTGTGTGAGCATGTGTGTGTGTGTGGTTGTCTGTCTGTTTGTGCGCTGTGTGCGTGTACGTGTGTGTGCATGTGTGAGTGTGTGTGTGTGCTGTGTGCGTGTACGTGCGTGAGCGTGTACGTGTGTGAGCGTGTGTGTGTGTGTGTGTGTGCTGTGTGCGTGTACATGTGTGAGCGTGTGTGTGAGTGTGTGTGTGGGTGGGTGTGTGTGTGAGTGTGTGTGTGGGTGTGTGTGCATGTGTGAGCATGTGTGTGTACGTGTGTGTGCTGTGTGCGTGTGTGTGTGTGAGTGTGTGTGTGTGAGTGTGTGTGTGTGTGAGAGCGTGTGTGTGTGTGTGTGTGTGTGTGTGTGAGTGTGTGAGCGTGTGTGTGTGTGAGCGAGTGTGTGTGTGTGAGTGTGTGAGCGTGTGTATGTGTGTGTGTGTGTGTGTGAGCGTGTGTGAGCGAGTGTGTGTGTGTGTGTGTGTGTGTGCGCGTGTATGTGTGTGTGTGTGCTCACTCCTGCCGGTGGAGGTCTGTGCAGCATCTCTTTCAGGATCAGTATCTGTCGTGTCTCTTGAGAGGGGCATCCTCGACTCCTCCACTCATCTCCCTCTACTCTGGGGAGAGGGGTACAGACACGCCCACTCCTGTCCTGCAATCCTGCCATTTAGGGCAGAGACAGTGAGGGGCTCACAGCAGCCAGACCACATCAGCACTGCTGTCAGAATCACAGGTCATTGCCTTTATTCGTCAATTCATTGGTTGATTGATTCACAGAAAATTAGTTTATTGAGCTTGAATTGTATATATTTTTGAGAAGCAATGCTTCCCGTAACCTTACCAATCTTAGAACTGGACACCAGGACGCTGCCTGAAGTGGTGTTGATGTGCCATTAGGGGGCAGTCTGCCCTTCCAACCAAGCAAAGCCAATGGCCCAGTGCAGTGATGGGGACACTGTGCTGTAGGAGATGCAGTCTTCTGAATGACACACCAAGAGTCCAGGTTACTTTTATCATTAAAAGAGCCTGAGTCTCTCATCGCAAAGAGCAGCCAATCCATCCCCAAGACTGAACAGCCAAATACACACCACCCTCTCCACCCCTCTACTCAGCTGATTTAGGGTGAGTCTTTTGGTACAATATGGCAGCACTACGCATTGGTGGGTTACTTAAAAAACTGACTTGAAAAACGCCACCCGCTTCCCCAGCTCCCCTCACTGTAAAGCATGCTGAGATTCAGGAAAATCGCTATATAAAACCAAACTTATTATTAAACCAAACGTATTATTAGTGGTTCTCAGGGAATGAGCAGTCAACAACCCAACACAGCACAGCCAGGCGTTGGATCGCTGTGAAGAGGAGAGATGCAGGTGAGGCGGGAGACAGAGGCACCAGGGAAGGCTATAAAAGCATCCCAAAGCCAGTCTGGGAGTAGTCCCAGGTGTGCTGGTTTAGATGCCAGCTCAGCTCATACA
>NC_050583.1:1635000-1642500 GCF_013368585.1 Megalops cyprinoides | reverse complement strand
TACTGGCCCGGCATCCACCACACTGAGACAGCGGATAAAACTCCACATGAATAGGGCAGCAGCCAGAGCACCAGACAGACCCCTCACCAGCAGGTCATGGGCTCAAATCCCACGCTTCACATCCTTCCTTTACACAGTGTGTCTACACAGTTGTCTACTGCCGCTACTGCAGGATGAGAATCAGACCCCAGATCAGGGGAGAGACATCGTATTGGACCATTTTAGGTGCAGGATGTGGATAAGAGCTGACCCCAGATCAGAAGAGTAACACTGAAATGAGCAGTCAAGTGAGGAGCGAGAGGTTAATATATGATTTAAGGGGGGGGGGGGGGGGGGGGGGGCAGGAAGTCAATGTTGCATGAGTTGCATGAATGTTGCATGAGTTGCATGAATGTTGCATGAGTTGCATGAGTGACATTTGACCTCTCACCTATGGCTGTCTGTCCTTCTGATGCCCCAGGAAGGAAGCTATGTGGAGCCCCCCCCTCCAAAAACCAACACCTTCAACACCATGGTCTAAAAATACCCCCTTCCGAACTGGGTCAGTTTTGAGTTGCGAGCCGGGGGGGTTAAGCTCGATGGGGATATGCGTCAGAGCAGGTGCCTAGAGGGGTAAAAATCTTTTGTCATCATGATGTTTTGATTTTTCTGTTTTTCTGGGGGTTGTTTACCCCTTTCCCTCTTTTCCGAAGCGGATGCCCCCCCCAAGGAAGCACCCCCCTCCGCCCCCCAGGCTACGTGACCGGGCCGAGCCGGAACCGTGCAGTTCGGGGTGGGGGGGGGGGGGGGGGGGCACGGAGACAGAGGGCATGATCACGCATGATCATTGTGTAAAAATACCTCTTTTATTGAAGTTTCTCACCATTACAATTGCACACAATCAGTTCAGGGCAATCTGGAAAATACTCACAGAAATGCATTTGCCTCTAAATGAACAGTCATTAGTCTTGATTCAGGTTCTTTGTAGAGACATGTGGATGCAGTGAGAACTGTACCCACCCGTCACAGAGACACCCCCCCCCCCCCCCCCCCCCCAAAACCCCCCGCCCCTCCCCAGTCGTGTCCAACATCAACACCCCACCCACGGCCCCACTCCTACAGTAGCCAGTTAGCCCATTTAGTTTGATACCTGTCAGCAGCTGCCAGGTATCGCTGGCACCCCCACAGAGAAGCTCTTTGACGTTGCATGCCTAACATACACACTCTGCTTCCAAAGGATATTTCTGCCATGTTTAATTAGCTTTGTGCAGCATCAGCCCCACCCACCTAACACACACACACACACACACACACACACACACACACACAGACACATACAGCTAACCTCTCCTGGTCTTCAGTTTGAACACATTATATATCCACAAAGCTGAAGCCTGTATCCAGGGCAACTTGCACATCTTTTTCAAATTCATATTAGCCATTCATACAGCTGTATATTGACACATTGACATCCAGTGTGCAGCTTCCAGCGTGTAGACCCCGCCCTCCACACTGCTGCCCTGGAGAACTCCGCTCCCCACAGGGCCAGGGGCCTCTGCCACAAAGGCCAGCCAGGGCTGGAGTAACACCTAAGACCACACAGAGCACGGAGACACGGACCACGTGCCATCCCATAATATTCACAGACCATGTCCGCTCCTGCCCAGGGCCTCGGTCTCGGATCCACAGCAGTTAGCATCACAGAGTTACAGTCTCAGCTCAAGAGAGGTTAATATCACTCTCACATACACACACACACAATTAAGCTCAACCTCCACTGGCAAGGGCAGAAATCTCAGCGGAGGATTACAACTTCTTCTGCTTGGGAGATATTCAGACATCTTTCTTTTGTTCCTTTTTAGTTCAAGAAGGCAGCGAGAAGCTGTCAGGTAAATATGTCAGTTTTTAAATGTTTTTTTAAATGTTCACCACTCCCAGTGTGGGTGTGGTCTGTTCATAACCCTCACAGGACACTGAGGGCAGGTGTGGGGTATTACCTGCTTCACCTGTTTCTGTCCCCTGTCCCTCACGCCCCTGTCCCCCTCCAGACACAGCAGAGGCCCTTTGGCCCGGGGGGGGGGGGTCTACTTCCTCAAACGACTGACGGTTTCCAGGGAAGTGAATGTATGTGCCAGCGTGCATGACGCATCTTCAGTTGTGACACTGGAAATGTCTGATGAATTTTCCAATGGTGACAACTCACACATAGGTGTCTACAGACAGGTCGCACACTCGCACGCAGACATGCACGTGCACACACACACACACGCACGCACGCACGCACACACACACGCACGCACACACACACACACGCACGCACGCACACACGCACACACACACGCGCACACACGCACGCACACAGGCACGCACACAGGCACGCACACACATGCTCACACATGCTCACACACACACACATGCTCACACACACACATGCTCACACACACACATGCTCACACACACACATGCTCACACACATACACACACACAGGCGCACACAGAGTAGAACAGGTTTGTGTATGGTGCTAGCCGAGGTTGAAGTAGTATTCAAGGCTCTACAGTAGTGTAGCCTCAATTAGTGTCCAAACGGAGCAGGACAGGACAGTGAGGGTCAAACTAAAGCTGTGCTCCCCGGAGAGACGCTCCCACAATGCAGAAATCCAGCAACTGCCCTGCAGAGTCATGGACACAGTCTGTGTGAGTGACAGGGAGAGTTTTCCCCCTCTAAGGTGTCAGGCCACCTACGTCACACATATACAGCCAATAGAAACACAGACATACAACATGCCTGGACACACACAAAGAAACTTAGACTTGCATAATGGAGAACAATCAATCAGTAGGCTGAGCTATTTGATATAAAACACTCAAGGTTTTTTGTAAGAAATTCACCGTCAGGACAGCAGGCCACTGATGCTACAGGGGTCTCTAGAACGTTCCAGGGAACTTCCCAGTCATGTCACCAGCTCCATTGCTGCCCGTCTGTCTGTCTTAAATCTTTCTGCCAAACAATTACAAAAAAGCTATTTCGTGCACGAGCAGGATTCGAAGAAACCCATCAGAAAGAAAAACACCACTTAAAAAAACCCGCAGTTTTGATGAACTAAAATCACATCTAATGCACGAGTCGTTATTATTAAATACCTCAGTACAGTCCCTTTAACATGAAAATTAAAAAAGTGTAAGCACTTAAATGGTTAAACTTGGTTTTGCAAAGGTGTGGCATTGTAGTGCTTTAGCAAAAAAAAAAAAAAACGTTATTAAAAAGCAAATTGGGTGTGATTTTTGCATTCCAGAATATAAGCAGTAATCAGAAGCAGCAGCCACTCCATGCCATTAGACACACGTGGGCGGGTTTGATATGAGAGGATGCTGAAGAGGAGCCAGGCCCACTGGAAGAGTAGCCCATCCTGAATCATAGTACAGCCCCACTGTCCTGCTGGAGGGGGCACTAGCACTGTGTCCCGGGGGGGCCTCATGTGGCTGCCAACTGGCTGCCCGGTGTGAGGAGCCGAGGGACGATGGCGTGACGGAACTGGCCTGTGCCGGTGCCACGCCCTTCGCCCTCTCCAGGCGAGAGCAGCACCCTGTTCAGAGGAAGGCAAGGAAAGCCCACTGCTGACACCAATAAGCCCCGCCTTCCTGCTTCCACTGAGGTCAGGGGTCGGGGGTCAGGGGTCAGGGCGGTGCACAGTGTGAGTACAGAGCAGTGGCCCTGAGCACACTGACCGGGAGGGCGCAGGCACATCACCGGCTCCGTTCTGCAGGAGGAAGGTGCAGAGCTGCCCTCTAGTGGCCATTCAGGCGGCTGTGAGACGCTCAGCAGGCATCACTGGGACATGCGTGTGGTCTGATTGGCTTTCGCTCTCCTGCGGTGCATTGTGGGACCTGCAGTGTGGAAAGCAGCCTTTGGCTGTAGGCTGGTATGTCTGAGGACTGCATCAGACTCACCTGAGCACCCCCACGCACCTGCAGAGGGTGGTATGGTGAGGAAAACTTAATACATGGCAGGTGATTCGAACACCTGTGTGAAAAAAGAGGGAGAAAACTGCAGACTAAGCAGCAGAGCAAACATTCAAAACTGAGAGCTTGTTAAAAAGGTCACGTGGCATACGAGAAAAATCAAACAGAACTGAATTTGTTACTTCGAGCGACTAGAGGAGACCTCAATATATCTTTGGTAACTGCTTAAAGCACAGAAGTCTGCACATCCAGTGAAACACTGCCTCAGAGCCGGGCCAGTCATTAAGGCTCACAGATAAAATGGTTGATTTTAAAGCCAACAGCACGCAAACACTGTCACCCAAACCTCGAGTTATCACCATCACCGCAAAAGAGTGTCAAAGCAAAAAAGGAGAGATTGTTGGGAGGGGGGGGGTGATAGAGTTCATTCCTTCCGCAATGTACCAAAAGCCCTTTTGCATTTGCCATTCCATTTCTAGGCAATGAAAGCTTCCAGGTGTCAGTTTCCTTTTACACTGGTTAAACACTCTCCATATGCTGACCTAGAGATATGTGGCACAAGTTCAATGTTGAACCTCAGTAAAATTAAGGCCATCACAGGAGACCCCTCACATCCCGCCTATCACCTGTTTGACCTGTTGCCCTCCGGATGGCGCTTCAGGTCAATCAAGTCCCACACCACCAGACTAACCAATAGCTTCTTCCCCTGGGCCATTCGGACTGCTAACAAACACTGGCACCCCCCCCCCCCCCCCCCCCAACCCTCTACCTCAATAGAACTGCACAATTCCACTGTGCACTTTAAGTAGTTTTTAAAAGGCCATATTATTGCACAAGTTTTTCTTTATATTTCTTTTTATTTATAATGTGTCTTCTTTTTAAATTTGTATTTTATTGTATATTTTGTATATTTTTTTGCTATGTCGTGTGCCTTATTTGTATTGTTTTTATATAAATTTTCCACAGTACCCCCACCGTGCAATGACAAAGTCTATTCTGATTCTGAACTACAACTCCCATGATGCATTTCCTACAGAATCCACAGGAAAACCCTCATCCTGGGGGGAGAGGTGGCAATTCAGTACCTGAATCTCTGCAGGTACTGATCACCAAGGGTCTTTGCAGACTGTGACTCCCAAAGACAACACGCAACCAAAACATGACAGAATAACCTACCAAAGCACAGGATTACTGCTGGGTTTCAGTGGATCTCTTTGCCGTGGAGTGTACGTATGAGGGCTGTTAAGTGTTTGTGCTTTTTTGACTCAGAATAAGAATAAAAACTTGCAGAGTTGGCTTGTCCTGCAGGTGCACAAAGGTCTAAACACCCAAAGTTTGCTCTCTCGGGATATGCTGCAGGGAAGTATTTAAAGCCCATGGCTGAAACCTCAGAGGTGCCAGCACTGAGGGGGCTAAAGGTCAGAGGTCACGGGTGGTTGTTCGATTTTTGACTCGGTGCTGGGTTTGGCCAGGGCTCCTCTGTATCAGGCGAGGATGCAGTGTTTTTTGCACAGAAATGTTTACACCACCACGATCCCTGTGTTCGGTGCCGTCGCACTGTGGACACCTATAGTACAGCAGTCTTCCCGAATACCATTCTCCCTCTGCAAACACCGATGTGCTTTCCACCACACAGACACAGACACTCACACACTCACACTCTGCAGAGTCCTGAGTCACCAGCCATTTCAGAAGATCCTGATCTATGGGTCATGACTAAAACACAACTTGCACGCAATTGCACAAACACACACACACACACACACACACACACACACACACACACACACACACACACTCACTCACTCACTCACACACACACACACACACACACACTTTAAAAACAGAAGTAAAATGTCAAGTTGTCAAGGGGACAAACAGCAGTTACAATAAATACAGAAACTGCATAATACCTTACCCAGAGGGGGAAACAATTAAAAAGAAACTATAATAATAATAATTATTGTAATAACAGTATAACCACTTTCCACTTCCCTTTTTTATGGTCAGTGAGGGGAGTCCATTCTGAGTGGCTCAGAGACAGCAGCAGTGTGGGACACACATCTCTCTCTCTCGTCCTGTCTTTCATGCGTTTGGACCGCGTGTTTGCCGTGTGCGGACCGCGTGTTTGCCGTGTGCGGACTGCCTGTTCGCCGTGTGCGGACCGCGTGTTCGCCGTGTGCGGACCGCGGGTTCGCCGTGTGATAGTCACCACCCCCCAGCCCTCTGGCACGCTGTCCAATTACAACCTATTTAAATCACAAACCAATTAATGCTTAAATTAAAGTGTTTTTTTTTTTTCAAACCCCATTTATCCACAATATTCTATACATGCAGTCAATCACTTACTTAATGCGTTACTTTCTGCTGGATATATATGTATATATACATTTATATTAATAGATAAATATATCTGTATAATTGTTTTCTCCTCCTCCTGCTGTGCTGTGTTTCACTGAGCGGGTTTTTCCCGGGGCCGTCAGTAAGCGATGGCCTCTAGGTCGACCGAAACGAAGCTCGCACACAGACTTTACCTGGCAGCGGAACACCGGGGGGGAGGGGGTTCACTCAGCAGCAATCTAACCTCCGGGGGGTCCAGGGGGGATGCATACGGAATATTCACTACACCAACCCAGCAATTTCCTTAAATACAACATGGCACCCCGCGAGTTTTGCCCCCCCCCCCCCCCCCCCACCACCCCCCGGGGCCTGTCAGGTATGGAGGGAGCAATATCGGGCGAGGTTGGGCGAAGTCGGGTGTCAGCGCCATTTGGGGTGCAGGCACTGGTTTCCACAGGACACTCAAGAGGGCCCCCCCCCACCCACCCCCCCTTTTTGATTTGTGCTTGAGTCTACCTGCGGGTGTCTGGTTTGCAGTTAGTGCTTTTGTTATATCGTCCTGCCTCCCACCGGTGAGTGGGCGGAGCTGTGAGTGTGGGGGTGGGTGGGGTTTTGGGGAGGCCCCGCCCTCAGGCCCCTAGGATGATCTTGACGAAACTGGCCACGTCGGTGTCTTTGGAGTCGTGGAGGGTGAAGAAGGCGTGTCGCTGTGAACGGGACAGAGATTTCACAAAAAACACTCAAATTAATACACAAGCTCATCATTCAGAACAACACAGCACACCTGCCATGAAGGAGAGCACTGGGTCAAAGAGTCTCGCCGGCAAAGACACTGGTGCAAATGAGCCTTATCAAGCGGAAAACAGGACTGGGCTGAAATCGATCAGCAGGGTTAGTGTGCCCTCTAGTGGCTGCTGTAGGACACGCAGCTGAGGCAGAACTGACCGGGGAGAGAGAGGAGCTTCACTGGCCCCAGAGACGACATGCGTTCTGAACCATCTATGGAGGGCTACGTTGCTTGCTTTATTCATATGAGTCAGTGACTGATAGCGTATATAAAAGCTGTGTGCGCTATGTTACAGAAATGTTGTCTGAATGTTATCACATTATTCCAATATCACAGCAACAGTGAGAAGAGGCTGTGTTTTGTGTCCGTTTGAGTCTACGCCCATAAGTAAGCACATGCCGTACGTTGACAGTGACATTGCTACACCATGAAAC
>NC_050583.1:1565000-1630000 GCF_013368585.1 Megalops cyprinoides | reverse complement strand
CACCTCACACACACTGCCCCTTTCACATTACACCTCACAAACTGCCCCTTTCACATTATACTGCACCTCACACACACTGCCCCTTTCACATTACACTGCACCTCACACACACTGCCCCTTTCACATTACACTGCACCTCACACACTGCCCCTTTCACATTATACTGCACCTCACACACACTGCCCCTTTCACATTACACTGCACCTCACACACACTGTCCCTTTCACATTACACCTCACACACACTGCCCCTTTCACATTATACTGCACCTCACACACACTGCCCCTTTCACATTACACTGCACCTCACACACACTGTCCCTTTCACATTACACTACACCGCACACACACTGTCCCTTTCACATTACACTACACCTCACACACACTGCCCCTTTCACATTACACTGCACCTCACACACACTGCCCCTTTCACATTACACCTCACACACATGCCCCTTTCACATTACACCTCACACACACTGTCCCTTTCACATTACACCTCACACACGCTGCCCCTTTCACATTACACCTCACACACTGCCCCTTTCACATTACACCTCACACACTGCCCTTTTCACATTACACCTCACACACACTGCCCCTTTCACATTATACTGCACCTCACACACACTGCCCCTTTCACATTACACCTCACACACACTGCCCCTTTCACATTACACCTCACACACTGCCCCTTTCACATTACACCTCACACACTGCCCTTTTCACATTACACCTCACACACACTGCCCCTTTCACATTATACTGCACCTCACACACACTGCCCCTTTCACATTACACCTCACACACACTGTCCCTTTCACATTACACTGCACCTCACACACACTGCCCCTTTCACATTACACTGCACCTCACACACTGCCCCTTTCACATTACACTGCACCTCACACACACTGCCCCTTTCACATTACACCTCACACACACTGCCCTTTTCACATTACACCTCACACACACTGCCCCTTTCACCTTACACCTCACACACACTGCCCCTTTCACATTACACCTCACACACACTGCCCCTTTCACATTACACCTCACACACACTGACCCTTTCACATTACACTGCACCTCACACACACTGCCCCTTTCACATTACACCTCACACACACTGCCCCTTTCACATTACACTGCACCTCACACACACTGCCCCTTTCACCTTACACCTCACACACATGCCCCTTTCACATTACACCTCACACACACTGACCCTTTCACATTACACTGCACCTCACACACACTGCCCCTTTCACATTACACCTCACACACACTGTCCCTTTCACATTACAGCCCTACTGCTGGTCATCTGGGGGCCAGGAGACAGAATGTAAGGAGTGAAAATGAGGGCTATGCATCACCATCATCTTTACCTTCAGCAGGACCATCAGCCCCACAGTAATCTTTACACAGTAAAATGCAACTCCTGGCTATGTGAGATTATAGACCTAAGGCGATGCACCTTTACTGAAGAAATTTCTTTGTGCAAATCTGTCAGTGACAATTTGTGATCATATTTACAGAAAGTGCAGTGGAAACTGCACACACCTGGGCCTGAGCCCCTGCTTTTACAGAACCCACTGTGTGGAATATGATTAAGTGTGCTGTGATAGGTATCATGCTATTGCGCAATACAGTGTGATATTGTGCAATGCATTGTGATATTGTGTAATATGCCATGATACTGTGTTATATACCATGACAGACACTGTATCAGAGCAAAGCACATGCCTTTATTTACAGTGCAATGCAGAAACTCTCACCATGGTGATGCCCAGACTCCAGATGTCTGACTTGACATTGTAGCCCTTCTGATTGGTCTCAGGGTTTATCCTCTCAGGCTGGGGCAAACAGCAAGACACAGAACGCATCACTCTGACATCACATTACATCACAACACATCACAGTATGTCACGTTACATCATAATAAATCACATTACATCACAGTTTGTCACATTACATCATAATACATCACAACACGTCACAGTATGCATTTGTAACTGACAGGTGCTGCAGTGCAGTGCTGTAGAGGTCAGGCAGGGCACTCAGGGAGTAACTCTTTCATTGTTCGGCTGAAACATTAAACAGCCACCACGCTGATCACGCAGCGCGACCCAACGCTTTTATTTAAGCACTGGGATTCACCACTGCACTGCCCCCACTCTGGGAATATTTCAGACATACAGACACATCCCACAGCTGTAACACTGGGCCTCTCACTGCTGCCAGTACAGTGCCGCTCCCAGTGCTTCCCCTAGTGAACATGCTCCACCCAGCTCAGCCCAAAGCCCCGCCCAATCAGCCCCGCCCAGTCCCGCCCCAACCCCCGCCTACTCACTGCCATGTAGGGCTTGCACCCCGCGTCCATAGTTTTGGCCACAGAGTCCACCAGGTAACCGCTGATCCCGAAGTCACACATCTTCACCTGGCCCTGAGTGTTGATCAGCACGTTGGAGGGCTTCACGTCTGAGAGAGAGGAGACTCTCAGGGCAAAGGGCAGAGTGCTGGCAGGCACATCATGACATGGCCTGTGTCACAATGCAGAGACTGCATCATAACAAATTATACACTGTATCCTCCTGATAAGGACAGCCCCCAGCAGAACTAATAATCAACATCTGCATAATCATCCCATAAAGAATAATTGTTATTTTAACGTTTGCCTTAAAAAATCTGTTCCATTTTACCCCAGCTTGACCCTGTACTGTGTGTCACCATCCTTTTGGACTCCTGGATTGGACTCAAAGCATGTAGTTTATGTGCCTTGCGCAAGAGAACTATGTGGGAATCGATCCTGCAACCTTGCGGTTACAGGTTCACCTCCTTCAAGCCCTTACCTCTGTGTATCACAGACAGATTGCTATGCAGGTGCTCCAAGGCCTTGACAATCTGCAGAGAGAGTCAGAGGGAGGCAAGGAGAGAGGAGAGAGAGAGGGAGAGACATACAGTACTGAGTGCAGAAGCTCATGGGAACCAAACACTGCACACACACTACTCACTCACTCACTCACTCACACACTCACTCACACACTCACTCACACACACACTACACACACACACACACTACACACACACACACACTACACACACACACACACACACACACACACACACACAGCACGCACACTACACACACACACACACTACACACACACACACACACACACACACACACACACACACACACTACCTCACTCACTCCACACACACACACTCCACACACACACACACACACTCCACACACACACACTCACTCCACACACACACACTCACTCCACACACACACACACACACACACGCGCGCACGCACACGCACACACACACACTACGCACACACACACGCACTCACTCACTCACGTGTACTGACACATGCACACCTCTTCTGCACCTCCCTAATTTGGCAGCTCCTTCAATAGCTTATTGTTCCTGTTGCACAAAGAGAGTTTCGGATGTCTCGGAACGTGGCTGAATGGCAGCTGTGATCCTATCCCTTCTTCAAAGGGCAACTACAACTGGGTCGTCCCCTTGACTGACTCAGTGCTGTGCGTATGTGCGGGAGGGCTAACGTACAGCAGAGGATGCCTCCAGCACAGGCAGCTCTGTACTCACCGATACAGCGATCTTCCCCAGGATGTCCTCCGGAATGGTCATCTCCTTCTCTATCACCTGCTTGTAGAACTTGTCCAGCGATGTGTCCATCAGCTCCATACAGATCCACACATCGCCCTGGCGACAGAGCGAACCAATGGGATGCGAGTGATGCGTGGGTGGGTGAGGTTGTGGGGGGGGGGGGCGTGTTGGGGGGTTTTGAGAGGAAGAGAGTGGGCCACATTCCTGACACAAACGCATCGACTAACAGGAAGTGAGTTTCCACCGTGTTCGGCGGAGGGATATCCTGTCAGCAGCTGACTTCTGGAGGTAACTGCTTCAGGAAATCTTCAGAATCCTTCTTTTTTAAAATTTTGTTGTTGGCTGCACAGAACCCGAGTGTGTCATTTGACATCCGTATTTTAACGAGTGTCATTAACGTCCTGCACATTTTCCCAGGCCTCTACAGCGAAGCTTTAAACCAAGGCTGAGAGAAACAGACACACTCATGAAGACATTTAAGAACAGTGGAGCATTAGGGAACTGTATTATGGCCATTCAAAACTATTAAAAAATGCTTATGAGCTTTAAAACGCCTAACTACTTCAATTTTCCCTCAAAACCCAAACTATCCACGTGGCCACATCATGACACGTTTAGGCTTGTGCGAATGTGAGTAATTACAAAAACACACTGAAGTGTTTTCGTTTTTCTTAAAAGACCAACATGCAGACATAGCTCGAAGGTATCACTAAAACCAAAGCACTCCTTCTCATCTTTAATAACGGTAAGGCAATGAGGGGGTGAAAACTGACTGAGACAACAAAGGCTGCTCTCATTAAATCTTCCACAAGTCGCCGTCACTGCCCCTGACCCAAACAGCTCCATTATCATCTGCTTCATGAGTGAAATGTTTTACATGAGGGTGTTCATGCACCGCTTTTCACCACAAACCAGCTGCACAGGGACTAGGGCCTCACTGCCTCACTCCATCGGGGCACACAGGGCACAAAAGCCCACCTCCGTCATGTAAGGTGGTGCAGAAAACTAGAACCCTACCTGCCTGTATCAGTTGAAGGTTTAGGGCACTACAACCCTACCTGCCTGTATCAGTTGAAGGTTTGGGGCACTAGAACCCTACCTGCCTGTATCAGTTGAAAGTTTAGGGCACTACAACCCTACCTGCCTGTATCAGTTGAAGGTTTAGGGCACTACAACCCTACCTGCCTGTATCAGTTGAAGGTTTAGGGCACTAGAACCCTACCTGCCTGTATCAGTTGAAGGGTTAGGGCACTAGAGGCTTACCCGTCTGTATCAGTTGAAGGGTTAGGGCACTAGAGGCTTACCCGTCTGTACCAGCGGAAGGTGTGGGGGGTTAGAGTACCTCTCGGAAGAGCGCTCCGTAAAAGGTGACAGTATAGAAGCAGTCCACCGTCCTCATGGAGATGTCCAGGTCCATCAGCAGCCTCTTCTGCTCCTGCGTGTTTACGGTGGCGCGGATACGCTAGGGGGGGACACAGCACGGCTTAGCAGGCAGGAGAAGATTCACACCCGCACCAAGCGTGGAGAAAGGTCAGAGGTCAATCCGCTCTGCCAAGCCCCGAGGGAAACCGCAATGGCAGCCTGGTCTAGCTGAGCAGCGGGTTTTCTGGAAGATACAGGGTGCTTTCCTGGTGTGAGTGGTGCGGTTGTGTGGTTTCCTGGTGTGAGCGGTGGGGTTGTGTGGTTTCCTGGTGTGAGCTGTGTGGTTGTGTGCTTTCCTGGTGTGAGTGGTGCGGTTGTGTGGTTTCCTGGTGTGAGTGGTGAGTGGTGCGGTTGTGTGGTTTCCTGGTGTGAGTGGTGCGGTTGTGTGGTTTCCTGGTGTGAGCTGTGTGGTTGTGTGGTTTCCTGGTGTGAGTGGTGCGGTTGTGTGGTTTCCTGGTGTGAGCTGTGTGGTTGTGTGGTTTCCTGGTGTGAGCTGTGTGGTTGTGTGGTTTCCTGGTGTGAGCTGTGTGGTTGCGTGGTTTCCTGGTGTGAGCTGTGTGGTTGTGTGGTTTCCTGGTGTGAGCTGTGTGGTTGTGTGGTTTCCTGGTGTGAGCGGTGCGGTTGTGTGGTTTCCTGGTGTGAGCTGTGTGGTTGTGTGGTTTCCTGGTGTGAGCTGTGTGCTTGTGTGCTTTCCTGGTGTGAGCTGTGCGGTTGTGTGGTTTCCTGGTGTGAGCTGTGCATTTGTGTGGTTTCCTGTTATGAGCTATGTTGTTGTGTGGAACTGTGGAGTGAACTGTGGTGCAGGAAGGAAGTCCCCCTGCTGACCACCCCCCACCCCCCACCCCCCAAACTCACCTTTACTGCCATGATGACACCACTAGGAACATGCCTCATCTTTTCCACCACCCCATATGCCCCCCGCCCCAACTCCGCAATCTGCTCCAAGTCATCAGCCTTCACCACAAAGTTCTGAGAGAGAGAGAGAGAGAGAGAGAGGGAGAGAGAGGGGGAGGGAGAGAGGTAGAGGTAGAGAGAGAAAAGGAGAGAGAGGGAGGGGTTTCATCATATTAAATGCACTTTGTACTCTTACTCTGCAAGTGACTCAGTATAAGAGTGTCTGCTAACTAAAAATATGTAAAAGTAATATGTGACAAAATCAAATGATGAAATCAACAACAAATCAACACGTGTGTATGGAGGAGAGGACTGTTGACTCCCCACTGCAGAGACCCAGAAATTCATACACTGACGGGGAACATTTCAATCAGAGCAGCCTCATCACTCCTCTTTCAACTTCACAGATGCACCGACGGAAGATCAGCCATGATCACTCATCACAGGACAGAGGAGGAGGCAATACACAGGAGCTGAGGAGAGGCGTTATTTATCACTTAGCCCTTCTAATCTTCATCTTACAGCCAGATGAGCTTTCCTTAAATCCAGGTGAATCAGGATAGAAAAAAACGGCTGTCAACTGAACCAGTGGAAAATTCCACTTATATGATGAGTTAAAAATAAATATTTTTTTACGGCTTGGGAGGCAATAAAGTACATTCCAGTCCGCCTGCAATCAGCAGTGCTCAGGCTGCCAGCGATGTGCACTGAAGCATTCTTTACGGCTGAGAGGGGATCTATTGAACCAAGCTTTTATATCGAGACAGCAGTGAGAATATTCCTCAATGCTCAAACAGCACGCATAAGATACGTGTGAATACTCACTGCCTGGGGCCTTCTCTGTCAAAGTCAAAAAGCATGGTCTCTTTCTACACTTTCCTTACCGGGTTTCATAAAGCACTTTCATGGAGGTATAGGGTGTACATTCCTACAGCAGATTCTGCCCTCTCATTGGTGGACAGAGCATTCTACTACTATGACTACTTCAGACTCTAGCCTCTGATTGGTTGAGGGTGTTCTGCACAGTCAGCCCCTTCAGATTCTTTCTCCTGATTGGCAGAGAAAACCCTGCACTCAGATGTTCTCCTCAAATGCGACAGTATTTTTGTTTGCTAACCATTCTGGAGGTGGTACAAGCACTCCAAGCACAGCGCGTAGCGTACTCAGGAACGCAGCACACTCCAAGCACAGGGCGTAGCGTACTCAGGAACGCGGCACACTCCAAGCACAGGGCGTAGTGTACTCATGAACGCAGCACACTCCAAGCACAGCGCGTAGTGTACTCATGAACGCGGCACACTCCAAGCACAGCGCGTAGTGTACTCATGAACACGGCACACTCCAAGCACAGCGCGTAGTGTACTCATGAACACAGCACACTCCAAGCACAGGGCGTAGTGTACTCATGAACGCAGCACACTCCAAGCACAGCGCGTAGTGTACTAAGGAACGCGGCACACTCCAAGCACAGGGTGTTATGTAAGCAAGAAGACGGCAGTTAGGATCATACCTTATCTCCGATGGTCACACAGGCTTTTGAGTCCAGATCTCTCGGGGGTCTGTGGGGGTGGGGCAGACACACGGCTGAGTGACAGCAGCTCGCAGCAGTGAAATTCACAGCAGAGACATGGAGACATAACTGCAGCTGA
This sequence comes from Megalops cyprinoides, assembly GCF_013368585.1. Taxonomy (NCBI): domain Eukaryota; kingdom Metazoa; phylum Chordata; class Actinopteri; order Elopiformes; family Megalopidae; genus Megalops; species Megalops cyprinoides. Next base: position 1,622,391 of record NC_050583.1, on the reverse strand, counting down.
AAACCCTGCAGCTGTGAGCTACACGCGTCTGTGACTTTCATCCAATACTAATGAGCCATGTCAGCAGTTTTCACTCAGGTTGCACTTACCAATCCTACCTAAAAATACTCATCATTGTTATTACTACCAACGGTAGCAGTATTAGTAACAGTAGTAGTAGTAGTAGAATTTGGCTGTTGCTAATTTAACAGCTCCTTATTCTTTATTTTCAATGAAAAGGAGCACTGCAAACACTGTCAGAAAAACTAGTGAAAACTATGAAAACTGATGACATGAAAGAAGGGTTTTTTTAAATGTTCCTTGATTGAATGGTAATTTTTGTTGTTTAATTAATTTTGTTGTTTCACACTACAACAACAGCTGCAGCAAATACAAATGCTCCAGCCACAAATGAACCCGCAACGGCTGCTGACCATCCTGGTGACTGTGGCTCTGTGTGAAACAGCTGTCGTGTAGCAAGAAACTGGGCTCATTTCGGTTCTAGTTCAGACAGGCACTCCTGCAGTACCCTGCAGTAAGGTACTTAATCTAAACTGCATCCGTAAGATGAGTGAGGTGGGGTGAGACCCATAAGGGGAGAGATGAGTTCTGCCAGTTTCACTGGGTAATGGCAACTGATACACATCTGTAGTTTAGCATTGTACATATGTATGTGTATGTGTATGTGTAAGTGTATGAGTGCATGTAGCATTGCAATGTTTTTTGGATTCTGAGATCTGGTGACTGATGTATGGTCGTGTACGGTAGTGTACTTGGCTTCTAATCACGTTAACTTAGGATGTTGTTACCCTGGTCTGACACTGTTGCTCATTTAAGTTGAATGAATACACTCAAGTTCTATCGTGCTGGAAGCTGCTCTGGATAAGATCATCTGCTAAACGAATGCACAGTAATATAAGGAAATGTAATTAAATAAATGCTAATTTGGATCACATTGTTGGACGGTGGTCAGTTACTCCTGCTACCTGTGGATGCCTTGCTCTGACCTCACACCTGTACCTGCAACCCTGCCTCTACAGGTGCTACCTGCCACCGCCTGTCCTTTGAACATTAAGCACGGAGGACAGGAGAGAGAGGTGAGATGTGAGAGAGGCTTACGCGGCAGCTGGGGGAGGCTGGGCAAACACCTCCTTGGAGAGCTTGAGGCCCGGCTTCTTCTTGCCTAAAGAGAGCGAGAGAACGGTGCGAGAGGCAGGGTTAGTCACACAGAGACTGAGCTCCACAGCGGCGCGGGCGCGAGGAGATCAGAAACAGCATGCATCGCTTCGCCCGGGAAAATCACTGTCCTCGGACAGTCTAACAAACAAACAGCTGCGGTGGAAAATCGTGGAAAACGCGACCTGGTCATGCAGCTTCCTGCTCTGGGACATCCTACTGTCAGCATGCTTTTGTCGTGTGTTGTTGTCACACCTCCCCCCCCCAGGGTAAGAGACTTTCGGATCCATCCTATTGTTGGGGGGGACTGAAAACAGTCTACGGGTAAACTGGTGGTTTCATCTCAAGGCCCCGCAGTAACAGCGGCCAAACAAAGCTCCGCCCACATGTGACCGCAGCCTCCCGAGAGCAGAATGTGACCTGGCAGCGGCTGCAGACACCTGTCACCTGCCCAGCCGCCCAGGCACAGGGCGTGGCCTGACAATCCATTACCGCCACACCTGAGGACGGCATTTCCTTCTGTATGCTCACACACACACACACACACACAAATACCTGCACACAGCCTAACCACATGAAAAACACATATGCAATCGCACGAACAACGCCGAACAGTCTGACCATACAATGAAATACACCTCCGCCCACATAAAAAAACTGCACTCAGCCCAACTATGCGATGAAAAACACACATACCTGCACACAATGAAACATGCAGACACACGCACACACACACGCACACACACACACACACACACACATAGACAAACCCTGCAGCCTACCCACATCAATCAGAAATATGCAAATAAACTGAAACAGACACACACACACACACACACACACACTCACACACGCATACAGCCTACCCACAACATTCACAATCTATCCACATCAATCACAAACTTCCACATAAACTGGTACAGAGACACACCTGCGCACACACACATGCACACAGTAAAACACACACACACACCTCCTCTCCTCCAGCTGGGCGTTATCGGGACCTGCTACAGAGCAGAAAGTGATTCGCAGATGCAGGATACCCTGATACCCATCCACAGACACACCCCCCCCCCCCCCCCGACACCCCCACAGCCAAGTGCTTTAAGATTCTTCAAAGGTTCCATAAAAACACAATCTATTATGATGCAATCTTTGCATAAGTCCCATTCTAGCTGTTGAAAAGTATTGAAAAGTATTATTCTATAAAAAAGACACAAAAAAAGCCAAAAAGCTGTTTAAAATAACTGAACCCTGGCTTTTCTCTGAAACAGCAGCCTTTAAAAAAGCACCGCTGGTTTAATAAAAAAAAAAAAAAAAACAGCAGAAAAACATGCTTTGTCTCCACAGCAGTGGAAGACTGCAGACAGGCCCACTCCGCAGGCCTCAGAGAGCCGGTGAGGTCAACGGATTACATAACTGAGGCGAACAGCAGGAAGGAGAACTGAACGCACCCGTTTAACCTGAGCCCACAGTGCCGTCATAGCGACAACACCAGGAGTGTGGTGTCACATGTCACCGCTGCGTCTGCACAAGGCAACGCTGTCTTTTTCAGATAGCGGCGCCGAGGTACGCTTCACGCTGTGGAAACACTCCCGGACACATGTAGCACACAGGACTCCCCTGACCCAGGTCGCAGTGCAACTGTCAGAACACTGCTGATGAGAAGCTGTGAGATCTCTGATGAGAAGTATATATATGCACAGTTCACATATATTCATCTCACATATCAAAACAACCAAAGCCACTGGAAATGAAAATAATTCGGTGAGAAGAAGAAAAAAAAAATGTGAAGTTTGCCCAGTGCCGATGCTCCGTACACCATTTGTTTTTCTCAGCTTGTGAAAGGAAGGACAGGTCTGTGGGAAGCAGGGCGCTTGCAGGAGCTCGAGAGCTTACTGGCCAAAATTGGGAACCACGCACAGGCGGCCCCGCAGCACAAGCACGCACAGGCGGCCCCGCAGCACAAGCACGCACGCGCGGCCCCGCAGCACAAGCACGCACGCGCGGCCCCGCAGCACAAGCACGCACGCGCGGCCCCGCAGCACAAGCACGCACGCGCGGCCCCGCAGCACAAGCACGCACGCGCGGCCCCGCAGCACAAGCACGCACGCGCGGCCCCGCAGCACAAGCACGCACGCGCGGCCCCGCAGCACAAGCACGCACGCGCGGCCCCGCAGCACAAGCACGCACGCGCGGCCCCGCAGCACAAGCACGCACAGGCGGCACTGTGTCCGAGCGCAGCATCAGCACACGCAGCCCTGCAGCAGGTACTGTGTCCGAGCGCAGCATAAGCACTGTGTCCGAGCGCAGCATAAGCACTGTGTCCGAGCGCAGCATAAGCACTGTGTCCGAGCGCAGCATCAGCACACGCAGCCCTGCAGCAGGTACTGTGTCCAAGCGCAGCATCCTGAGGACAGGACACGCCCTGAGGACAGGACACGCCCTCAGGACAGGTTCGCCCTGACGACAGGACACGCCCTGAGGACAGGTTCGCCCTGAGGACAGGACACGCCCTGAGGACAGGACACGCCCTGAGGACAGGTTCGCCCTGAGGACAGGTTCGCCCTGAGGACAGGACACGCCCTGAGGACAGGTTCGCCCTGAGGACAGGACACGCCCTGAGGACAGGACACGCCTTGAGGACAGGTTCGCCCGGAAAAATTGGTTTTGTTGATTTGGCTATGATACTACTATATATGAAGGATCCCTTTTACCTCAAGCGTCTTCTGCAAAACCTCCAGTAACAGAGTAAAGCATGTAACCTGAAACTAATTTAACACAGTAAAGCAGTTGTGTGCCACTTATTCACAAAGCATTGTGTACTGTCTCAACGTTTTCTAACTCTGACCAAACTTGATCATCATAGCTTAAAAAACAATACCTGGCTGTTGTGAAGTATCCACTGCCTCTAATGTGGGAAAAAAATAGAAATTGCCTTTTCTCCACTGTGGGGAGGTATTATAAGGGTATAATTTCAATTTTGGGGGGGGGGGGGGGGCGTCAGGGGGTGGCAGAGTTCAGAGCAGATCGGCAGGAGCGGGCGTTGTTGGGAGAGGTGGCCCTGAGAGAGACTCCTGTAATGGAATACTCAGAGAGCAGCTCCCATATCAGCACAGGCCCAAACCCAGCACTCATCAGAGCCGGGCGCTGACAAACACAGCTTCGGCCCAGTCCCACGGTCCCAGAGCCCCCCTACGCCTGCAGTCCGGCCCGAATTCTAGCCGCCCCGGGCGGTCTGTAACGGAAAGCCAATCTTCCATGGCCAGGAGGAGGACGAATCGGGGGGCGGGGGATGGCCCTATGAGCCCCCGATCACCCTGTCATCCTGTCCCCTTCAGCCGATGCCGAATCCCTCCTTTTCAAAGAGGTCTCCGTTTTGCCGTCCACTTCACTTAAGCGTGAGCGCATTATGGATGAACAAATGAATCAGAGCAGATGCGGCAGGCACAGATACGCGACACTCACCCCCCCGACCCCTGACCTCTCCGGCAGTCCGCGAGACATGCCACACTTCCAAAGATGGCAGCTCCGTCAGCTCCAGCTGCTGAGGAGTCCCCTTTCGGAATGATGATGTCATCATCCAGCTTCCTGCTGACTGGCAACTGGAGACGGCCGCGTCAGGGGGGAAGGGGATCGCCTTCAGGTCGCAGAAGTGCGGGACCACGTCCGCCGCAGCCAGGGGTGACCTCTGACCCCAACACAGGATGCTAAGCTCATTGCCTGGACGTTTCTCTTCTCTTGGACCCGAGCCTACAGCTACAGCCAAACCAACCCAGGCAGAAAACTTTCCACACGCGACCTTCAAAAAACACCCCGAAAGCACACTCCTAGCATTCTGCCATGTTGTGGAGGTGGCCTGTCAGTCACTGTTGTTCATGTGACATTATTATCTGTAATTACCTGCAATTTTGTACCTTTTGCCTTGCACATGGACATCTGCCATGTGACCGAATGCAAGCGTAAAGCAGCCCTCCGAAAGGAGAGGGCGGCATTTAAAAGTGGTTCTACCTGTGGCTGAGAGGCTCCTTCATGGTGGGACCCCCACATGCTCGGTCTGGCTGGCCCCCCCACGCAGGCATGCGAGGGAACACACCTGCCACGCTCCAGATTGAATGTCGAAGCGTTCGACATCCCATCTCCAAACTCTCCACGTTTTCTCTCTGGTTACTACAGGGACGTGCATCGGGAGGCCGCGTGACGTGATGTTTTATTCACAGTGAGCGCAAAGATGGCTGACCGTTTCCAAACATTGACCACCGCAAAAACTCAACAGGTGCGCCTGCTCCTGATATATCTGTATGACCACAGTGCAACTACCTCAAAGCGGCAAGACCTTGAATCTGAGCTCGCCGGGGCATTTTTGGCACAGATTCTTATCGCTAGTGAGGCAGGACCTCTCACCTTCAGAGCAACGCTGAGCACTCAACACGTGGATGGGCATAGAGCAGGCATAACAACCACAAAGAGAAATACTGCATCCCATTTCCCAGTTTTCAGCACCCCAAAAAGACACACTGGTTTTGCACAGAACAGCACATACCCTGTCCACTGGAACAGCATACTTCCTCAGTGGAAGTAAGACAGAAGCTTGAATTAACCTGTTCCGCTCACCTGTTTCTGCTTGTGCCAACAGTTACCATTTTTTACATAACAGAGAAATCAGAGCCAGTCCATCACTGCACATTAGCGATCAGACACGCTTTCCAGCAGGCCTAACGATAACAGAGAGCTATTTATTGTTGCCTGCAGAGCCACTGGCCAAAGTTCACTTTCCATCTTGATAGACGGCAGAGTGCTGCTTAAGGCCGCCCTGAGCCCGGGGAACTGCACGCAGGCCTTCATAGGAGTAGCTGACAGGCATCGAAACCGCCAGGCCAAATTCTCCAGCTCAGAGAGCATGTGTTTAAAACACAGAGCCACTGCAAAGAGTAGGTTCCTTGTGCAAGCTTAACATTCCTGACCCCCTCATCCCCAGAGGGACAGAAAAGCAGTAAATAATTCTCCAAACAAACACTACTCACTGGATCAGCAATCTGATTTTTTTCTTGTGATCGGATTCTCTCCTCTTCATGTACCTTGACCAAGTGCTCAGACCCAAGAGCCGGTGAACGTGCATGTGCACTGCTCTCACTGAATCCCTCTGTCTGAATGCATCGGGCTGCACACGCAGTACTGCTGCTGTCTGTCTGAATGCATCGGGCTGCACGCGCAGTACTGCTGCCGTCTGTCTGAATGCATCGGGCTGCACGCGCAGTACTGCTGCCGTCTGTCTGAATGCATCGGGCTGCACGCGCAGTACTGCTGCCGTCTGTCTGAATGCATCGGGCTGCACGCGCACTGGTCCTGCCGTCTGTCTGAATGCATCGGGCTGCACGCGCACTGGTCCTGCCGTCTGTCTGAATGCATCGGGCTGCACGCGCACTGGTCCTGCCGTCTGTCTGAATGCATCGGGCTGCACGCGCACTGGTCCTGCCGTCTGTCTGAATGCATCGGGCTGCACGCGCAGTACTGCTGCCGTCTGTCTGAATGCATCGGGCTGCACACGCACTGGTCCTGCCGTCTGTCTGAATGCATCGGGCTGCACGCGCACTGGTCCTGCCGTCTGTCTGAATGCATCGGGCTGCACGCGCACTGGTCCTGCCGTCTGTCTGAATGCATCGGGCTGCACGCGCATTACTGCTGCCGTCTGTCTGAATGCATCGGGCTGCACGCGCACTGGTCCTGCCGTCTGTCTGAATGCATCGGGCTGCACGCGCACTGGTCCTGCCGTCTGTCTGAATGCATCGGGCTGCACGCGCACTGGTCCTGCCGTCTGTCTGAATGCATCGGGCTGCACGCGCAGTACTGCTGCCGTCTGTCTGAATGCATCGGGCTGCACGCGCAGTACTGCTGCCGTCTGTCTGAATGCATCGGGCTGCACGCGCACTGGTCCTGCCGTCTGTCTGAATGCATCGGGCTGCACGCGCACTGGTCCTGCCGTCTGTCTGAATGCATCGGGCTGCACGCGCACTGGTCCTGCCGTCTGTCTGAATGCATCGGGCTGCACGCGCAGTACTGCTGCCGTCTGTCTGCTTCGGAGTCTGCACAAGGCCAGCAATCCGCATACCCACAGCAGGGATGCAGTCTCTCTGCAGCGGCACGCTGACGAGTCTTCAAGCAAGGTCTTATCCAGGCCGTGATACCCAGGTTACATTTTACACCGTATTTATTTATACAGGAGAAGCAACAAAACACCAAATAGGAGATTCCAAACTGCGACTCTGGTTAAGAGCCTGTTTTCATAATGGCTCCCTGTCTCTGCACATAGAATGCATGAATACAAATGCAAACCCGTGGTTTATGCAACTACACATCCAGTCTTGGAGCAGTAGGTACTTATTAATTATAAAAAACAGAACACTTTCAACACCAAATCACAGGTGCGTGTGTGTGCGCATGCATGCATGCATGAATACCAAAGTACTGTGGACACCACATACTTTCAAAACCTGCAAAGTGAAATCAAACAGGCTGTTTACACCCCCAAAGCGTGCTCAGCTGGCTCCACGTTTTACCTGGACTGACTTCAGTTTTACTGCAGGTAAACACAGGCAGCCAGCCATCTCACAGAGAGCGTTACGATCAGCTGAGGTCTTCATCAGAGTCCCACCCACAACCTCGTCCACCTCCATATCCCCACAGGTGGAGCAAAAAAAAAAATAGCTCTGAAATGAATCTTTCATTCAACAAAACAGGTGTGCAGCCTGATGCTAACACACCAGCAAACCGACACTTCCCTGGACATGAAGAAACTCTGTAAGGCTATAGAATTTAAACCTGAAAACTCAGAGCAATAGGTTTCTCAATCTGACAGGCACTTCGAGGAGCTAAGCACACAATAATTTTGTACATCCCTGCACTTTATCGATTTCGTTTGTAGGCATTTGATTAGTCGGGGGATGGTGCGCAATTAGCATTTGCGAGACAAATGGACGTTGCACGTTGCTAAGATCGGTGGGAGAAATACAATTAATCCTACTGTGTGAAAAGTCATGTACGCTCACGGGGTCTTAAATTGTCTGACGTCTCAAATACAGTTTGACATTTTAAATGTGAAAAGTACGCCTGGAATGCGTCACACATTCCGCTTTTATTTATTTCACTGCATTTGCAACATGACACGCTACATTGTACGTACGATTGTGTTCTTGTTGTGGAGACCGTTTTAACGTTTCGTTTATGCTGGCTCTTATTTCTGCAATGTGTATCATTTTATTTTGCTTCGACATTTGCATTCTAATAGCCTATTGCTTGAGCTGGTTTGTAGCAGTGGATGTTTGCAGCAAACCTATTTTTAGCCTGTTATTTTTGTGATGCCTACACATGTATTACTGCAGGAACAAAGCTGATAGATGAGACGTCTGTACTACCGAAAAAGCCGTTTTCCATTACGCGCATACAGCGAAAGCAAAACTGCAGCTGCTAAATTGACATAACTTTTGTGTTATTGCTCGAACTGTCTGTATTTGATACCATGTCATTACACAGTGTTTCGTGTTTCTCCGACGAAAATGTAAAAACAAATGTCAGTAACGAGCAAATTTGCAAATAATCGATGCACCTTGCAGATACTCGGCAGACAAGCACGCACGAAAAACATAAGTTCCTGTGAGGACAGTTGCCCTTGAGTCTATTGCATGTACATCTGAACGCCGAAGACACGGCGTTGCATACTCTTTCGGGAGTTCCTGCCTTTGCAAAAGGGCCAGAACCAGTTCTCATTATCCTGGCAGGAAGAATGCAAATACCGCCAGTATGCAGCAACTACTGCAAGCATCGTCTTACCAGGAACTCTGCAAAAGGGCAGATCCTAAACAGGAAATGCGATTGACCCTTTTGAAAGCATCAAAACTTGAGAGTGCATTGGCTAATCCCACCCTGCAGCCATGCACTTTGCAGAGAATGCAGCCATGATTGCACGTTCTGCGCGGTTCTGCACCGATCGCCTGAATATTCTTACCTCCCTTCGGCACAGACATCTCCCCTTTGCTTTGATGGGGGGGAGGGGAAGCACACAAGTCTTTGCCTTCTCTCTCCCTCCCTCCCTCCATCCCCTCGCTTTGGAGCTTCTGCGGCTTGCTTTGCAACAAAGATGCAAAATACAAGCCGCGATCTTCATGCAATGGAGGCGTTTCTTCCTCTGGACAGCCGGTTTCCGTGCAGAGAGCGAAAGAAGAAATGCACACCTTGCAAAACCGGCTGAAACGGGGAATTTTGCAACTGCACTGCAAGGAACGCTGCGCCGCGCTTACATGATGGGCCAAGGCTGGCAGCTGAAAGCTCCTAACTTGGATCAGTGAGCGTGAGTGAGCAGACGTTCTTCCTGCATGTGGCGCAAAGGATAACGGGAAACGTAGTCTCGTGAGTTGGAGGAATCAGTTTAAATTGGTTTGGCGGTTAGGCGTTTGTGCTTCTTCCCAGGCGTCGGTTTAGGGTAAATGCCGATTCTCTTTATCTTCATATCCTGCCGATGGGCTGGTAACGTACACAGATACTTAGATTCATGCATCCGCGTAATATAACGATAAGTGTATCCTGACAGCGCCTCCTCACTGAACCACTTCAGCCAAAGCTACTTTATGGCAATATGCGATAAAAATGGTTTGTGAGAAAGCAAATCTATATATAAACATAGGGAAAGGGGCTAAATCTATGAAAATGTTTTAAGAGAAAAGGATGTATTATTTTATATTATTAATAGATTTTTTAATGACTAGGTGTGAATGTGTTAACATGTATGCTACGCAGCATCAAGGCCAGAACCACCAGGCTGAGGAGCAGCTTCTTCCCAGACCACTGACAAACTCTGCGACTCACTGAACAATTAATCACTGGGCATCGGGGCATCATTACCCACCAGGGCATTGCTGCAATCTCTCAGACTGAAACCTTGCACTTTGCACTTTAAGTCTGGAATCTCACAGAGAACTGCTGCTGTCATTGAACAATTCTGCTGCGATGACTACTACTCTGCTCACTTGTACTCATATTTATATATTTATTTACCTATTTAATCTTTAATAGTGTGTTACTGTGCGCGTCCTCTTTTTATTGTTTTTCTGATATTGTTATTATTATTATTACTACTCCGAACCGGGACCTGAGTTTGGGTCCTGGAATGACAATAAAACATCCTTATCCTTATGTATATGCTTTGTTTAAAATGCTTTCTTTAGTTTCACTTAAGTTTAAATCTTTCTTTTAATTAGTTCATTAATTTGTTATTGTTATTATTATTATTACTGTCTTTCTTTCTTGCATCTTGTAATACACCTATAGAACGGGGTCCAAACCATGGTCCTTGGGTGCTATAGGCAGTGTTGAGGAAGCTACCTTGAAAGCATAGCTTTGCAAGCTACCAGTTACTTCACACTGGAAGAAGTTGAACTACAGCAAAGCTACCCTAGGGAGAAAACTCAAACTACTTTGTGAAAAAACTATCAAATTGACAATGTACATGTGATATGAAATTATAACAAAATATAATACAAAAAAGTCACATGCCAGCAAAAAATGCCACTCAATTGAGTTTACTGCAAAAAGTGCCCACTTCTTCATAGGTCATACATAAACCAAAAAAATAAAATACCCCAGTATTCATGGGCAAGTGCACGGAATGTCAGCTTTTTATGACCCAAAATTGTTTGTAGTTTCAGTAGTTAACTACACAAAAAATGGCAAATAGTAATTGAACTAATTGAATCACTATGCAAATGTGAATGTAGCTGAACTACCAGCAAGCTACTGCAAAATGTAGTTAAACTACTAGTTTAATTACCTGTAGTTCACCACTCCCCAACACTGGCTATAGGATGGATTGTCTTTCATGTAATGGAGAGCACCCTCCGCAAAATGTGTGTTGTTCTTGGGAGGGTTATCTTCTGTACTTCTTGGATGTTGCTTGGAATCCTATTGGTAAATTTTTCCAAGCCTTTAACCACTTTTATAATCTCTGTGGACATTCCCCACATCCTTTTGATCTCAATCTCAACATCCTTGTACTTGGATAGTTTCTCAGTTATCTTGACAGATGTATTTCGTTCTGATGGTATTATTATTATTGTTATTATTATTATTATTATTATTATTAGTCTCTACTATAAACCACATAGAGAGGAGATCCACATGTAACCGGACAATAGACTGAGAAAATGAAGGTCTCTTTATTGAATGGGTAAGAGTGAGAGACAGAGTCCAGAGATATCTAACATTAATGCTGGTAAAGTAAACACACCGAGATTCTCACAGCTCCACTCAGCTCCATAAAAAACACAAACCTTCATTTCACTACGAAAAAAGCCTAACTGGGAAATGAACTGGAAAAAAAACAACAACTTCATAACCTTAATCACAGTGAAGAGTAGAAATATGACAAGCCCTCCTCTAGTGAAGCTTTTTTCCCTACAAAAGCAATCCAATCAACCCGGTGTCTACAGTCTTTACCATTGCTAGACAGTTAAAATACAAGGAAAAATGTTTACTATCATAATCATAATTACGCCTTAATAAATGAAAATGTAAATGTCTTAATTAGTTCATTGTAAAAATATGTGCATGTAAGTGCATGTCTGTGAACACACACATTTTTGTGCAGTATACGTGCACTTCATGTGTGGGAGCAGTATTTGTGTCAGTGACTGCAGGCTAAGGGTGAACCTACAAAATGAGGGTTGAAAACATAAAATCCCAGACTGACACTTCAAACCCATTTCAGCAGTAATATCCAGCAGTGTATATGTTACAGATGTAGCTCCTTCTCTGTAAACCATAAAAAGATGGTTGTTTTTTTTTTGCAATCCATTAGCTTATGAGATGTGAAGAGCATAGTGAGGCATGTACCACACAGAGCACTGCTTCACCACCTGGTGTTCTAGCTGTCTTTGGGTCATCTTGAGTTCTGTGATGCAAGACCTTTGACCTCTGAGGAAGGGCCAGTCCAGAGAGAGGAGGCAGCTGTGGATGAATGAGATTCTGCCAAGTCAAGGGGCAAAGTCACCGGCGGGGAGGTCTGGCTTTCACAGTGACTTTTCAGCACTCCACACGGGTGTCAGAGTGCATGATGGGGCCATTTAAGGTGGAAATGATGGCGGCAGCTTCCATACAACCAACTAAAGACATAAAAAACTAAAATAATACAGGGGTGTGTACCTCTGTGTGTGTGTGAGTGTGTGTGTGTGTGTGTGTGTGTGTGTGTGTGTGTGTGTGAGCGTGTGTGTGTGTGTGTGTGTGTGTGTGTGTGTGTGTGGGTGTGTGGGTGTGTGTGTGTGTATGTGTGTGTGTGTGAGTGTGTGTGTGTGTGTGTGTGTGTGTGAGCATGTGTGTGTGAGCACGGCAGGGTTGGGGCTATTTCTTTGAGACGATGAGGCTGTGGTAGAGGGGCTTGACCACGATGTGCAGGTGCAGGGAGCCGTCGATCAGGTACTCGGACCCGCGCCGCTGCAGGTCGGCCTCAGCCAGGAAGTCACCTGTCTCCTCGGTGCTCTGGTGGAAGTTGTAGACATGCCTGACCACCAGCCGGCCCTGCTGCCGAGCCGCCACGATCACCGTCTTCTGGAAGCTGACGCCGGCAAAGTCGGCGCTGGAGGTGGCGGGCGTGACGATGATGCGGGGCCGGCCGCCGCCCCCCCCGTCAGCACGGGCCACCTGGGTAGCCCCGCCCTGCTCGCCCGAGTACGCCGAGCGCATGCTGAGTGGCAGCCAGCGGGGCGAGAACAGGGCGTTCCACGTCACCCGCTTGCCCGAGTCGTGCCCGCTGGGTCCCAGCTGCGTCTGGAAGCTGGTGCTGCGGTCGTCGCGGGTGGGGTTGTTGATGACCCAGGGCGAGCCCCAGGCGGGCGACAGGTAGTTGCGGGGCGTGAACAGGCTGCAGTTGACGTCGAAGTACTTGGCGAGCTGCAGCGGGGAGGCGGAATGGAACTGGTAGGCCATGTAGAGCAGGTCGCGCACTGACTCGTGGTACTTCAGCAGCACGGGCGATTGCTTCTGCAGGCGGAACAGCTGCTGAGGGGGGATCATGGCGTAGCGGACGGCCCGCAGGGCGTTCTCCACCGTCAGCCCGTCCGGCTGGTTCTGCCCGATCCAGGCCTCCAGCGCCTCGAAGAGCTCCAGCTCGCTGTGCAGCACCAGGTCGGACCGCTGCAGCAGGGTCATGAGCAGCCCGTCGCTGACCGAGCCCCACTCCGCGCTCTGCAGCACCGCCGACGTGTTCCAGGACAGGTACTGCAGGCAGCTGTCCCGCAGAGCCGCATCGCCCGTCTGCATGGCGTAGTGGTACCAGCCCACCACATGGCCGCCGGGCGAGTCGCTGGCCATGTACTGACGCATATACAGGCTCAAGCCCTGCTGCAGAGCCCACACCCGGTACTTACTGGCCAGCTTGTGCAGGGGGATGGCCTGGTCCAGGCGCACCGCGATCTCACCACAGTACAGGTACCTGCACAGAGAGCAGCCAATGACGGGTGAGATTTCAGACACCTGCACAAGACACCAACCAATGAGGGGTGAGATATCAGATACCTGCACAGACACCAGCCAATGAGGGGTGAGATTTCAGATACCTGCACAGACACCAGCCAATGAGGGGAGGCATTATAGGTACCTGCACAGAGACCAGCTAATGAAAGATACTTTCATTAGCTGGCTTCATTAGCTAAATTTCAGATACTTGTAGAGAAACTGGCCAATGACAGGAGATGTTACATGTACTTGCACAGAGGCTGACCAAAAGCAGTCATCATTTCAGCTACCTAAAGAGAAAAGACACTGCAGTGTCTGTGAGCCTGAATCTCATCTCTAATGCACATGACAGCTTACCTTACTTGCTACTCAGACACCCTAACCCAACAAACCGAAAAGTACTTCTTACAGCACTAGTTACCCACTAACTACACATCTGGAACTCCACAGGGGCAGGTACTAACATTCTGGTGCTGGTGTCCCTCTTTGGTTTGGTACTTGTGCCATATTTTTTAATTGGCTGGTTGTTTATCAGCAGATGTGCTCCCTGTACTGTAGTATCTCAGTTGGAAACTCAGTCCTACTAAAAATACCACTACTCTAATGAATATTTTACAACCCAGCTAAATATCCCATATCCAAACAGAATATACATGAACATATTGCAGCTGAATATCCAAGAATGTTGTTCCGGTGGGGTTTCACTGGACTTACTCCCGGTGGCAAATGAACCCCTAAGCCCTGTGTCCAGGAGCACCCCAAACCCCACCTCCTTATTTAGGACCTCCCCCCGTAACAGGTCCACCTGCTAACCCCGCCTCCCTACTGAGCTCTACACCATGCCTCTAACCTCTTTAATTGCTACACTGTATCTGCTCCATGCCTCTAACCTCTTTAAGGGCTACACTGTATCTGATCCATGCTGCTAACCTCTTTAAGGGCTACACTGTATCTGATCCATGCTGCTAACCGTGCCTCTTTAAGGGCTACACTGTATCTGATCCATGCCTCTAACCTCTTTAAGTGCTACACTGTATCTGATCCATGCCTCTAACCTCTTTAAGTGCTACACTGTATCTGATCCATGCCTCTAACCGTGCCTCTTTAAGGGCTACACTGTATCTGATCCATGCCTTTAACCGTGCCTCTTTAAGGGCTACACTGTATCTGATCCATGCTGCTAACCGTGCCTCTTTAAGGGCTACACTGTATCTGCTCCATGCTGCTAACCGTGCCTCTTTAAGGGCTACACTGTATCTGATCCATGCTGCTAACCGTGCCTCTTTAAGGGCTACACTGTATCTGCTCCATGCTGCTAACCGTGCCTCTGTAAGGGCTACACTGTATCTGATCCATGCTGCTAACCGTGCCTCTTTAAGGGCTACACTGTATCTGCTCCATGCTGCTAACCGTGCCTCTGTAAGGGCTACACTGTATCTGCTCCATGCTGCTAACCGTGCCTCTTTAAGGGCTACACTGTATCTGATCCATGCTGCTAACCGTGCCTCTTTAAGGGCTACACTGTATCTGATCCATGCTGCTAACCGTGCCTCTTTAAGGGCTACACTGTATCTGATCCATGCTGCTAACCGTGCCTCTTTAAGGGCTACACTGTATGATGCACTTATTTGGAAGTCACTCTGGGTAAGAGCATCTGCTAAATGATGTAATGTAATGCGTATGCTCCATGCTGCTAACCTCTTTACACACTACATTGTATCTGTTCTATGCTGCTAACCGTGCCTCTGTAAGGGCTACACTGTGTCAGTTTCTGATTTTCTGCTCACAGCACTTCATCAGTTTTGCGTATTAATTTGATTTGATTTCCCTCCCCAGTGCAGATGGGGTCTGTCTATCAGAATACACCCAAGGGCGGTTTGAAGAAGTGGTGTAATCATCTTGTCTGCCACTAGAGGGAACTATTAGTCCATAAAATGAATAGAGAAGTTGCAAGACCTTTCGCGGGTCAAGTTAGAACAATAATTCTCTGTCTTTACAATTATCACATCATACAATTATCACATCAGTGAACAGAGAACAGCTCTGCCCCTCATCCCTGACACAGTCTCCGTTCTGCTCCCTGTTCCACATGAACCCCACCACCATCCCCCAGTGACCCAGTTTCCGCTTCTCTCACTCCTGATAAAATCTGTACCCCTGCACACACCCACCCCGAGTCTGACAAATTAAACACGCGTCCCCATCGATTTAATAACCGCTACAGTCCCTGCCCTTCCCAATCTGATAAACCCCCCACCCCTCACCTCCCCCCACTACCCCCAATCTGATAAACCCCTCACCTCCCTCCACTACCCCCAATCTAATAAACCCCCCCACCCCTCACCTCCCCACACTACCCCCAATCTGATAAACCCCTCACCCCTCACCTCCCCACACTACCCCCAATCTGATAAACCCCCGCCCCTCACCTCCCCCCACTTCCCCCAATCTGATAAACCCCCCACCCCTCACCTCCCCACACTACCCCCAATCTGATAAACCCCTCACCCCTCACCTCCCCACACTACCCCCAATCTGATAAACCCCCGCCCCTTACCTCCCCCCACTACCCCCAATCTGATAAACCCCCCCCCACCTCCCCACACTACCCCCAATCTGATAAACCCCCGCCCCTCACCTCCCCCCACTTCCCCCAATCTGATAAACCCCCCCACCCTCATCTCCCCCCACTACCCCCAATCTGATAAACCCCCCACCCCTCACCTCCCCACACTACCCCCAATCTGATAAACCCCCCACCCTCTCCTTCCCCCACTACCCCCAATCTGATAAACCCCCCACCCCTCACCTCCCCCCACTACCCCCAATCTGATAACCCCCCCACCCTCACCTCCCCCCACTACCCCCAATCTGATAACCCCCCCACCCTCACCTCCCCCCACTACCCCCAGTCTGATAAACCCCCCACCCCTCACCTCCCCCCACTACCCCCAATCTGATAAACCCCCCCACCCCTCACCTCCCCACACTACCCCCAATCTGATAAACCCCCCCACCCCTCACCTCCCCCCACTTCCCCCAATCTGATAAACACCCCACCTTTCCCAGCTCCCCCCCCTCACCTGATGAACTTGTCGAAGACGGCGGCGCACTCGGGCGGCTCCTTCAGCACCAGGGTGCTGGCGTTTCGGCTCTGCAGCAGTTCGTCGAACACCTCGCTCTGCAGGGCCAGCACCAGGGCGTGGGCCTGGACCACCTTCACCTCGTCCGAGCTGACCGTCTGCACCCGCAGCACCACGTCACTGCCGTTCCCCTGGGCCAGCAGCGCCTCCAGCCGCTGCAGCAGGGCCATGGAGTGGTTGATCACGGCCCCTCCGCTCTCTAGCGCCCCCTCCGACTTCAAGGCCGCTGCAGGGATTACACACAACCCAACAACCTGTCAATCAGTCAGCTGTCCCGGTCACGCAAACCATCAGTAAATCGCAGCGTCAGTTCTCCAGACCATTTTTAAAAGCTACTGGTCATATTTAATTGATGCTCGTCAGTCCAATGTCGTTAGTGGTTGCAGTTTAGGTTGGGGCACACAGCTTTCTCTGACTGTAAAAACAGTTGTTGTGCCAAATTTTGATTTGCGAAAACCACGTAGGTCAAAGTTCTTATTTATTTTTGGTCTGCGGTCTCTAGCGGAGGTCCTGGTTTAAACTATGCAACAATTGTCTTGGGATGTGCTAGGCAAAAAAAAAATGAGTGTGCTTGTACGCAGTACATGGTGTGTGTGTGTGTGTGTTTGAACAGATGTAATTACTAATATAATTAGGGTTTTTTTCTTAGTTAGGTTGTGTTGAAAACACAACACTTGCTGCCAGGAGATGGAGAGGGGTTGGGTTAGGGTTAGGGTTAGGGTTAGGGTTAGGGTTAGGGTTAGGGTTAGGGGTTGTAGGGTTGGAGGGTTGGAGGGTTGGAGGGTCGTAGGGTCGTAGGGTCGGAGGGTCGGAGGGTCGGAGGGTCGTAGGGTCGTAGGGTCGTAGGGTCGTAGGGTCGGAGGGTCGGAGGGTTGTAGGGTCGTAGGGTCGTAGGGTCGGAGGGTCGGAGGGTCGGAGGGTCGTAGGGTCGGAGGGTCGGAGGGTCGGAGGGTTGTAGGGTCGTAGGGTCGGAGGGTTGTAGGGTCGTAGGGTCGTAGGGTCGGAGGGTCGTAGGGTCGGAGGGTCGGAGGGTCGTAGGGTCGTAGGGTCGGAGGGTCGGAGGGTCGGAGGGTCGTAGGGTCGTAGGGTCGTAGGGTCGGAGGGTCGGAGGGTTGTAGGGTTGTAGGGTTGGAGGGTTGTAGGGTTGGAGGGTTGGAGGGTTGGAGGGTTGTAGGGTCGTAGGGTCGGAGGGTTGTAGGGTTGGAGGGTTGTAGGGTTGTAGGGTTGTAGGGTTGGAGGGTTGGAGGGTTGGAGGGTTGTAGGGTTGGAGGGTTGGAGGGTTGGAGGGTTGTAGGGTCGTAGGGTTGGAGGGTTGGAGGGTTGGAGGGTTGGAGGGCACGGCAGCATCTGGTCCCTGAGCTCCTCTCAAACAGGAGTGGTGGCACTCCACATGAAAGCGAGAGAGTTAATACCGCTCTCCTTCTAATTAACCATCATCCAGACGGCGAAAGCACTCTCCTGCTGCCACCATCTGCCGTCAGCTGTTGACTCTGACGAAACGTTCTTCCCCTTCCCGACTCAAACAGCCATCAGGCCTTTCAAAGGACAGCTGTGTTTGCCGCTCTGGGTTGCTCCTCCAGGCGGCTGTCTCTGAAAGGATGCTGCTCATGAATGTGCTCAGATGAACAGATTTCCTCTTACAACAGGTCTTTCTGAATTAAATCACAGCTTTGCTCATTTTTCTTTCAGAAGCACTGGCAGAAACATGACACAAAATGTTGTTAGCAGAATTGTACACATTTTTAGAAACTTGTCACAAAGCTTTCCTTACATGACGAAACAAAAGGCAACAAATCTAAATTCTGTGCCTGGTGGAAGCATGTCAATATGATACTCCCAAACCTGCTTACTCTACAGAGGCAACTGAAGTTGTGTATCTCTCGCAAGGGTCTGCGACTGTGAATCAAGCTGGCAGCCTCTATGCGACAGGTCCGGCTGGTAGTTGGCAAAGTCCCCTTTTATCCATAACATGGTATCGATGGCGGGGTCATACGGTGCTGTATCCGCACAGGCCGTGCTCATTTAACCAGAAGAACACACTCTCAGAGAGTGAAGAACCGGGGCATGACACAGCTGTTAAAAGCTGCGGGAAAAGCTAAATGAAACAGGATCATGTTTTGTGCTGCAAGATCAGGAGAAAATTGAACAGGTAAGATTTAACCTTGTAATCTTGCTTTCCTATGCAAGTGTGAAATTTACATTTAAATTCATTCTATCTTTGCCCCCGGTTCCATTTTCAGACTGTGAAATAGGCATCACGCTCCATCTTAAATCCTCTTTAAATTTTTAAAGACTTCAGTCAAATCCCTTCTGAGCCACCACTTACTGAAAACGCAGAGATTAAGGCCAGGATTCAATGTGACCACAATGCCCTTTCTCCAGAACTGGCTAATGAATTTCACATAAGTGGTAGTTATGTAAGGATACACCTTTTCCAAACTGGCTCTGTACCACATACAGTTCTTGACATGACTTGAAAATACAACCACCACCCAGATCTTTCATTCTGAGCAGGCTTGAACATGCCTCTGTGTAATACAATTACATTAGTCTTACTAGTGTGTTCAACATTAAAATTATCACTATCTGTCATTGTATGCCTGTGCAGCTAGCTAAGTAGTGAGTAATGTTTTGCTGATGACTCATTGATGACTTACAGCAAGGATGCCATCTGTGAATGCCGTACCTTACCTTTTGCCCGGTAGTTTTAGCTTACATTTACATTTATTCATTTCACAGACACTTTTATTCAAAGCGACTTACAAGTGAGGTACAATACAACACAAGCAAAAAATAATACAGAGTCAACAATATTAGAAGCACAAGTTCCAAAGGTTGGCCAGGCACGGTACAAGCTAGCAGGTAGGCTTGCCAGCAGCTATATTCCCTAAAGGTAACACAAGGCTGGCCGGTAATTCCTTTAAAAGTTTTACTTTATGTTCACAGACTAGCCCCCTTATCTATTAGAGCCTGAACTGGACCATGTGGAGGTGAGCTAAGTTTATACAACATGTATTTGAAGTAATACACTCTAAGAGAGAACCTTCGATTTCCTCCATACCCCTACTGGCCTCAGTCAGTTGGTGTCCTGCATAACTCCCTCTGGAACCACATCAGTAAGCACTAAGGGAAACAGAATGGGTTGTGCGCAAGCAGTACTTTTGTCAAAGGCTTTTTAAAATTTAAACAATATCATAAGACAGATTTGTGTCAGAATGTCCTATAACTGCATGTAAAAATCAAGGAGAATTGCTAAACACAATGTCCCTTTGGAATCCATGCTGTCTCCTATAGCGTACGCAGGGGTATCTCTGATTTATCCCTAATTATAGATTCCAATAATTTATAAGCAGCATGTGTTAGACTAACTGGCCTATAATTCAGCCTGATGCCCTATTAGATATTGATGTATATGGTCTTGCTTCTAGTCTAAGCATCTGAACCTAGCTCTGCTCCTGCCTTACCAAGCATTGCACAATATTTCTTGAATTGTATTCCAGAATTCCATTTCAATTTTTAGAAATACATCAGCATTTAAAAAGTGCAGACATTGTTAAAAAAATTCACACTGATACATCCTACACATGTATTTCACATGAAAAAAATTAACCAAGCAATCTTTACAAAACAGGTAAAGGTATGCATAGATTGGGGGACCCAATCCCCATCATACACTCACTCACACTCACACACACTCACACACACACTCACACACACACACACATGCATACACACACGCACACACACACGCACACACACACTCACACACACACACACACACTCACACACGCACGCACGCACACTCACACACACACACATGCATACACACACGCACACACACACACGCACACACACACACGCACACACACACTCACACACACACACATGCATACACACACGCACACACACACACACACACACACACACACGCACACACACACTCACACACACACACATGCATACACACACGCACACACACACATTCTTTGTTCAAAAAGAAACTACCCCTGCTGACTTCTAACCTGACATGATATATATGCACACACATACTGGAGATGTCATTATGAGATCTATTTATTAAAGAGTATGAGAGTCAAAGTCAGATTCAAGCACCAAGGTCATCACTGTGACCAGTAACATGTTCTCAGCTGACTGACCTCATAATGGAGGTGAAAAGTAAAGGTGAAATTTCATACATAAATAAAAATCTTCAGTATTTTGTATGTATTTCTTTTCTGCCCTGTCCCAAAGCTCCTGGTGAAGCTTCTTGTTGAGACTGTAAGAGTCACTGTGATGCTGTTAAGCTAATGTGTGAGCTGTGAGGATGCTGCTAGGCTAACATCTGAACTTTGAACACACTGCTATGTTAATGTGTGAGCTATGAGGATATTACTATGCTAACATATGTGCTGTGAAGATGCTGCTAGGCTAATGTGTGAGTGGTGAGGCTCCTGCTATGCTAATGTGTTAGCAATGAGGATGCTACTATGCTAAAGTATAAGCAGTGAAGATGCTGTTGTGCTAACGTGTTAGATGTGCGGATGCTGCTAAGCTAACACATGACCACCTTGTTGTTGGAGTCTCCTGTATTGTGGAGGGTGAGGCAGCCATCATGCCCCACTGACTCTGTTTTATTTGCAAGCCTGTGTTACTTTCCCTGACGCAGATCTGAGACGCAACCTTTCAGATTAGAGATACCTGAGCATCTAGCTGCCTCCCTCTGCCAGCAGACGGACAGACAGATTCCACACAAGTGAGCGGAGACAGTGAGGTCACCTTACCTCCCTCGACCTCCACGGTTTGGGGGCACACAGCACCAAGCAGGAGGCCCAGGTACACTGGGACAGGAAACCGTCTTTGAAATGCGCAAGCCATTTAGCTCTGCTCCGGTTTTTTCTTCTCCTTTTTTCCCCTCAGCCCTCTCCCGTCTCTCGTGTCTTCCTCTCCCTGCACGCCTCCCTCTGTTCTCTCAGTGCGTTCCTTCCCTCTCTCTCTCGAGTGGCGCGTCCTCTTCCTCGGCCCCCGGTCGTCCTCGGTCCTGCCCGCTGATCTGGATTCCCAGCTCTTTATGTAGGATGGTGGCCCTTCCTTCCAGGCACATCGCAGGCTTTGCGGACCCCATTGATTGGTGGAATCAGGCCCGGGCCGTTACCATGACAACCACTTTGATTTTGAGTTTTCTCTTTTGCGATGTTGCATGGCATCGATCGGTGGTGCGTGTGTGTCTGTGTGAGCGTGTGTGTGTGTGTGTGTGTGTGTATGTGTGAGTGTGTGTGTGTGTGTGTGTGTGTGTGTGTTTGAGGTTTGAGTAATTAATTAGCTGGGCTCCTCCTTCACGATATTTCATGTTCATAAGTACAGACACACATAGACAAAAATGAATCATGAATCGGGATGAGAGATGAAAGAGACAGCAGGGGCTTTGGGAATAGCATGCCTTTGAGCATGGACCTCCCCCACACAAACACACACACACACACACTGCAGTGAGCTGACTGGTCCTGATGCTCGTTACAAGCAGCTCCAGATAGTTCATTGGGCTTCGATCCCATAACCCAAATGGTACCTTTAACTACAGAGAGTAAGAGTAGTCACCACAGGAGGTTTGTATCTGTGGCTTATTCTGGTGCCCCCTGTCACTCCCAGCGGAAGCTTGCAGCGGCATGGTGGCAGCCTTTGGCTTTGCACTGCTGTGAAATTGTAGATGATATTTTCATACCTGATATCTTGATGTTCGTGTGTGTGTATGTGTATATGCGCGTGTGTACGTTTATGTGTGTGTGTGTGTGTGTTTATGTGTATGTGTATATGTGTGTGTGTGTGTTTATGTGTGTGTGTGTGTGTGTGTGTGTGTGTGTGTGTGTGAGTGTGTGTATGTGTGTGTGTGCGTGTGTGTGTGTGTGTGTGTACAGTAAGCATGCAACGTGGGTGCATAGGCAGTATGCATGAGGCAGAAAGCTTGCTGCTTCAGGCAGGAATGTGCACCATTACAGAGAATGCAGCAGAAGATCAATGCCCTGCTCTCTGCTGGATCCGCCCTCACCCACTGTCATAAACAGGCTTGTCATGCATACACACTGTCTGAGCCTCAGCCAGAACACCAGGGCAGCGTTTTTTATGCAGCGGGAGCAGGTTTTAGAGTTCCCCGTCACATTGCAAACATGTTCCTCTTGACACCCTATCACGGTTAGGCCTCAGACGCACCGTACAGCACACTGCGGCTGTAGTGTTGGTCTTTATGATATAAAAATATAATCTTTATGATACAAAAAAGTCATAAACGTATTGATCAGGGATTCATGGTTAGCCCTGCTAATAAAACGCCATTCAAACATCAATTGGGACTCACATCACAGAATTATGTATGAATTCAGTCAGCTTTTGTCTTTCATTTTGGCATAAAAAATACAGAAGAACTTTTTTAAAAAAAAAAGAAAGTGTTCTCATTGATCTTTGTGATCACGGAACTCAAAAAACTGTGTTTGTGAACAGATAATGAAGTAACACTTTCATTTACTTCTCAGTCAAAGCTGAGGACAAATGTGTGTTGACTCCAGGCCTTGTTTAATTGGGCACGGCAAGCAAGTTACAGCCATGTTTGCACGAGGTTACATTGGTGCTTATGAATTCAGCAGTAGGCCTTACTACCTCCTGATTGGTCACATTGATAAGGCTGATAAACTGAGATGATCGCTGGCAGTTTCAATCAGATCCTATTGGTGAAGGGCCTGTGTGGGCGGAACCGAACGTTACCTGGGCTGTATGTGGCGCAGAGAGGTGGCTGCCGGGGTCCGTGAGAGCAGATGTTGAGCTGTGTGCGAAAGCAAACGAGAATCTTTGGGGGAGGAGAGCAGATTAAACTGAGCTGAAATCTCAATCTCATGAGCTTTGTGGGTCAAATGAAATAAAATACTGATTTGACTCTGTAAGGTTATTTTCTCTGGAAACAATGTATGACCTTCATGTAACACTTACTGTACTAGAACATTTCAGTGCTCCTAATGCTCTCTGTAAACCACACTTGCGTCGGTCAATAATCCAACAGTTCACATCAGTCGCCACTAGAGGGCACACATGCCACGTATCCCACACAGATGGAACTAAAACAGTTCTCCTCCATACCAGTCTCCTTTTCACCGTGGAAAGGAGCTTGTCCAGGTCTTATCTATCTATGATTTTTTATTTCTTGTCTATCTTGGATAAAAATATATACTTGAGGTAGCTGTCTTATTTCTTTTATTGGCTCTTTTAAATCTTGAAAACTTCATCTGGCAACTGTCTGCACCAGCTTCAGATGAACGCAGGGCACTACATTCATATGAGAGGAGTCATCTGCAATCATAAACAGCCAGGTATCTTAAAGGGGGACTAGATTTTATAAACAAAATATCCCCATAAAATCCATGCATCTTTCAGCTTTTGGAAAGGATGTTACGGCAAAGGCAGTGTTATGATATGATATATCTGGTCTACAGTAGGAACATCGGCTGAATTGCTCACCAAAATCTGGGATTCAAGCTTGAGCTGGGAATCTGGTAGCACAAAGGAAGGTGCCCGGTCCACGCCACTTTTGGGCAGCCCAAAATTTAACATTTTTGTTCTTCTCCTCCATCTCCAAGGCTTCTGTAACATAACCCCCCACACACAAGCACACACAAACATGTGCTTAGTCTGCATGTGCCTGCTAGATCCTTTTTTAAAGCAGGCAGTAAAGACTGGGTACAATACTGAGCACCATGTGGTCAAGTGCTATATAAAATGTAATGCATTGTTGTGTATTCACAGGGACAATCCTACGTACGGTTTCTCCACATCACTGATTTAGAGGAAAAGGTACAGGATAGATGCTCTGCTCTACACCTGGGTTAGTCACCTCTCTCTCTCTCTCTCTCTCTCTCTCTCTCTCTCTCTCTCTCTCTCCCTCTCTCTCCCTCTCTCTCTCTCTCCCTCTCTCTCTCTCTCTCCCTCTCTCTTTCTCTCTCCCTCTCTCTCTCTCTCTCTCCGTCTCTCTCTCCCTCTCTCTCCCTCTCTCTCTCCCTCTCTCTCTCTCTCTCTCCCTCTCTCTCTCTCTCTCTCCCTTTCCTGACACTCCCTCTTTCTCTGTCCCTGTCTGTATCCTCTTTAAAGACATGGTGGCTGTCTGTCTGTCAGCTCATTTTCTGCTCATTTTGGCTGGGGAGGGAGGGGGTTTGCTAAGGGTGACTGAGCAGAGGACCAATGGAGCTTCTCTACAAACAAATACCCTGCGTTTCTGTCTCACTCTCACTCCCTCTCCCTCCCCCTCCCCCATCCGCTGAGCTTTACTGACAAAGCGCAAAATGAACAGAACTCAGAGTACATAAGCTTACACATATACATAACTGGAAAAGAAAAAGAAAAGACTACACAATGTCCAGTCCCGATGGCCAGGTGCTCGGTCTGCGCTCCTCCAGTTTCCCCTCGTTTACGGGTTACTTGTGTTGCGGTGTAATTTGTTTGACTGTAATTGTATATGCTGTTATAATGCTGTCCTGAGGTCGCCTGGTGTTAGTCAATGTAGTTGTCAGCCTCAACACACTTCATTGCCCCAGAGGGCAATAGGCTGTACAATTAATTTGAGATTTTTTATTCATATTTTTGAAGATAGTTGCTTTTTGTCTTCATGGCCCAAAATGTCTTGTTGGCTCTCTCCTTCCGTTCATGCACTGCAATCTTAGGAACAGGTGGAATAGCTGTAGGTTATGCAATAATCCAACCTTTGGCATCCTGCGATAAAGTGGTGTTTGTTCCCCCGGCGTCCGGCTTTTTTTCTGAAACACTGTAGTTTTTGTTTTAGACTGTTTACTGTGTCTGTTCTGGCTGATCCAGGCACCACTGAGGGTCTTGTTCCGAGGGTGACAGCAGAACCAGGTTATCTGCAATGAGCAAGAATTTGATTTCTCTGTCAAACAGAGCGAACGCAGGAACTCCAGAATGTTCCAACATTGTCGCCAGTTCGTTTGGAGAAATGTTAAATAGCGTTCGACTCAGAGTCTGACCCTGTCTCTCTCTGCTTCCCTGAGGGAAGTCATTTGTCAATTCATTTCCAGTTTTCACTCTATGCTTATTTCTTTTGTAGATAGTTTTTCCCCACTACACCAGCTTCAAGACACCTGTGAAACAGTCCCTGTAAAACAGCCCCCCATGCTAAACTGAATCAAAAGAATGCTTAAAATCTATGAAGTAAGCAGATTTTTTTGTTCATTTTGTTTAATGTGTTACTTCGTGTAAATGTGACCTGCTGTGCAATGTTTTGGTAAAACTAAAATCTGACTCCAACTCTAGACATTGTGCTCTAATGTCAGTTAAAAATTCCTGTATTAATGATAATACATATCAGTGGCGGCTGGTGAGCTGGAAACAGGGGAGGCTGAAACATTGCCTTTAAATCTATCATTACTTTCAACCTGTTCCCCTTTATCCTCCTTGATTAACAATAAAACAAATAATTCACAGAATAATTGACACCAGTGGGATTAAATTTGTCTCTAGTTTTGAGCACAGGGGTTTTAGTCCTTGGTTTCAGAGGCCACAGAAGTAGCTCATGTTCCTGATGAAAGTTTTAACGGTGTCTCCTGTAGCTTCTAGCTACTGTAATTAAGCATCTGATGGGAGATGCTGCCTGGCTCCCAGGCTTCCCTAGGCTTTGGGCCCCCCAGTTTTGTCTTTAGCTGTTGCTCATTAATAGGGGACTCCGGTGGGTTCTGGCAGGCTTGTTAACAAACAGCAGACAGCACTGATATTTTATTGACATTTTAAAGAGGTTCACACATAGTCCCCACAGTGTCATACTCCACTGCCTTCTCTGTCTCTCGGCCTCCTCTCCTTGGGAGATGCACAGCCTCTCATGGTCCTGGCAGGAGTGAGGAAATTTTATCACCTGTCTTTTGAATTTTTGGAAGCAAGTATTCCATTTCTGGTGATATTTTGGACACGGCAGCAGGAAATGTCCGCATGTTTCAGCTTCTTCCAGCTCGCCTTCTCTCTTTCAGATGTTACACGTCACGCAGTTTCCGCAGGAACCGAATTGGACAGGTCCACTCTGGTCAGCAGCGGTCAGTGCACCTGAATCCTGACCCAGGGCTCACACACTCCTTGTGTCCTTGAGTTAAACACACCTGAATCATTTCACTAAATCGCCAGATATAATTGCTCGTATTTGAACGACCACTAATGTCCCTGCAAAGCACGCAGTGTGACAGAGAACAGCACATACTCATCAAAGCCCTTATGCACAGAGGGAAATAACCATTTTTATTCATGTGCTAAGCAGGCTGGTGTAAATAGCTCACACATTTTTCAATTCTAAAGCTGGAGAACAGCACTGATTGAGGTTACCTTGCTTTCATGGTACAGCAGCAATGTCCCACCTGCTTACCTGTCCAGCTCTTTATCTGCTGTGCCACACTGCCAAACCTGGGCTGAATGAAGTGTGAAAACAAGGAGGGGTTGCTGGTTCAGATCCCAGCTGTGCTAGTGGCACAGTTTTCATTGAGCTGGTTTACACTGGTTGAACCACACAGACACATTGTGCAGATTACAAAGGGAGTTGAAATTGTCGGTGTTTCACATGGACGCTGTGAAGAACCGGACTGAATATTACAGGTAAGAGCTGAAATCACTGGATGGGAGTTTGAATTCAGATCAGGAGAAAAGAGGAAAGGACAGGAGACATGAGGAGAGAGGTGCCTGCATACTAACATTCGAGTAAACACCTTTAATAAAGCACCCACTGGTGCATGAGGTCTCCGCGGGACATAAATCCAACAGCCGTCTTTAAAAAACGGCAGCGAAGCGAGATGCCAAAGGCAAGGCCAGCATTACTCAGACCCCCTGGGGGATGTTTATGGAAAGGGATGAAAAGTGTCTTTTTGGACGTTGTGTCCTCAGTAAGGAGGGTGTCCGTGCCGTGCCCTCCCCCCAGCAGGGGACAGCAGCGGGGGGCCAGCTGGAGACGGGGGCAGGAAGCGAGAGGCGTGGGCGTGGGAAGCAGGAGGCGTGGGCGCGGGAGGCGTGGGTGCGGGAGAGCCCCTGCCCCAGCACAGCCGTGAGGCTGACAGCTGCGAGGGAGTGTGTGCAGAGAGGCTTAAAATAGCAGAAACACGCATGAGCGACCAACAAACAGATGGAGACACACACACACTCACACACACTCACACACAATCACACACACACTCACACACACACACACACTCACACACAATCACACACACACTCACACACACACACTCACATACAATCACACACACACTCACACACACACACTCACATACAATCACACACACACTCACACACACACACTCACATACAATCACACACACACTCACACACACACACTCACACACAATCACACACATTCACACACAATCACACACACTCACACACAATCACACACACACTCACACACACACACACTCACACACTCACACACAATCACCCACATTCACACACACACTCACACACACACTCACACACACTCACACACACACTCACATACACTCACACACCCACTCACACACACACACACACACACATACAATCACACACACAATGACACACACACACACTCACACACAAACTCACACACGCGCACACACACACACACACTCAAACACATACACATACACACACACACACATACACACACACACACACTCACACACAATCACACACACTCACACACAATCACACACATTCACACACACACTCACACACACACACACACACGCACACACACATACACACACATTCACACACACACACACACACATTACCTCAACCCACCAGCACTATGCTGGGATGAGTTACCGATTACAGCTCGGTGCTACTCTCATTACCCAGTTTGCACTGGGAATCTCTGCATCTCTTTGCTTTACCCAGAGTGCACCACTAGCCCCTACGTCTCTGTTTGAACAGGGCGGCAGGCGGGTCCCAGGGAATGATTAACCTCGGCACAGTGCGGGGATATGCGATAGCAAAGAGGCAGGGTGCAGGTCGGCATGCTCCTCTGTGCGTTTATCAGGGTACACAGCTCTGAGAGGGAAATGCAGTAAATGCATTTGTGAAATCTGATCCTGAAACCGAGGGCAGGGAGGAAGCCGCAAAGTCACACAGACTGACGTCACAGTAAGGAGAGAAGAGACCCCTTCTACACCGATTCAGAATCCAACCACCATCGAAGAAAAGACTTTCATAAATAATACACGTTAATAAAAAAGTGTATTAGTCAAATAATTTCAGGGGTCAAAATGAAACTATGCTCCACACTTACAGTATATATATGTATATATAATATATATATTTTTGCAGAATATTTTGTTTCCCTAAAACACCTGCACATGCAGGTTTAGGCGCTGGTTTCTCGGAGCCTGATTCTGAGCCAAGCTGCAGATTCTGAGGTTAAAGGGGTCACCGGGCAGAACCGGCTGACCGGGACGAAGCTTGTTCACCAAGTTGCCTGTGGGAACCAGGCTGATACACACTGAATGCGATGAGGAATATTTGCTGAGAGATGAACGTCATAAAAGAAGAGACAGATCATTCTGCAATCATTGCCGACCCCCCCCCCCCCCCCCCCCACTTCCGCCAGCCTCTGATTGATGGCCATCCCTCTCTCCACACGATCGTTTAGGCCGGGTTCATTATCCGCTTGACCGAGCCGGTTGGAAAGCTGAGGTGTGCTATTTAATCAAATTAGCGGCATTATTACAAGCGACCCAGCATCCCCCTGACCATCTCTGCACCCCCCCCCCCACCCCCAGCTCCCCCAGCATCCCCCTGACCATCTCTGCACCCCCCCCCCCACCCCCAGCTCCCCCAGCATCCCCCTGACCATCTCTGCACCCCCCCCCCCCACCCCCAGCTCCCCCAGCATCCCCCTGACCATCTCTGCACCCCACCCCCACCCCCAGCTCCCCCAGCATCCCCCTGACCATCTCTGCACCCCCCCCCCACCCCCAGCTCCCCCAGCATCCCCCTGACCATCTCTGCACCCCCACCCCCACCCCCAGCTCCCCCAGCATCCCCCTGACCATCTCTGCACCCCACCCCCACCCCCAGCTCCCCCAGCATCCCCCTGACCATCTCTGCACCCCCACCCCCCCCAAATTAGCGGCATTATTACAAGCGACCCAGCATCCCCCTGACCATCTCTGCACCCCCATCCCCCCCAAATTAGCGGCATTATTACAAGCGACCCAGCATCCCCCTGACCATCTCTGCACCCCCCCCCCCCCACCCCCAGCTCCCCTCCAGCTCCCAATCCTGTTTTCTCTGCAGTCCCACGTCACACTGCGGGACATTGCTGGCGGGGGGTGGGGGTCGGTGGTCGGGGGGGGGGGATGGGGCTGTAATCGTCTCTCTCCCCGTGCTGACTGAGGGACTCGCCTGAGTGCGGCAGAGACTCTGCTGACCGCAAGCACACCGCATACTCTTCTTCCTGCCGTCACGAGCCATCTCTCGCCTCCGTGCCACACCAGTCACACCCCTGAAACAATCTCACCTCTGCCACACCAGTCACACCCCTGAAACAATCTCACCTCTGCCACACCAGTCACACCCCTGAAACAATCTCACCTCTGCCACACCGGTCACACCCCTGAAACAATCTCACCTCTGCCACACCAGTCACACCCCTGAAACAATCTCACCTCTGCCACACCAGTCACACCCCTGAAACAATCTCACCTCTGCCACACCAGTCACACCCCTGAAACAATCTCACCTCTGCCACACCAGTCACACCCCTGAAACAATCTCACCTCTGCCACACCAATCACACCCCTGAAATAATCTCGCCTCCGTTCCACACCAATCACACCCCTGAAACAAGTGGGAGCATCTCACCTCTGCCACACCATTCACACCCCTGAAACAATCTCACCTCTGCCACACCAGTCACACCCCTGAAACAATCTCACCTCTGCCACACCAGTCACACCCCTGAAACAATCTCACCTCTGCCACACCGGTCACACCCCTGAAACAATCTCACCTCTGCCACACCAGTCACACCCCTGAAACAATCTCACCTCTGCCACACCAATCACACCCCTGAAACAATCTCACCTCTGTCACACCAGTCACACCCCTGAAACAATCTCACCTCTGCCACACCAATCACACCCCTGAAACAATCTCACCTCTGCCACACCAATCACACCCCTGAAACAATCTCGCCTCCGCCACACCAATCACACCCCTGAAACAAGTGGGAGCATCTCACCTCTGCCACACCAGTCACACCCCTGAAACAATCTCACCTCTGCCACACCAATCACACCCCTGAAACAATCTCGCCTCCGTTCCACACCAATCACACCCCTGAAACAAGTGGGAGCATCTCACCTCTGCCACACCATTCACACCCCTGAAACAATCTCACCTCTGCCACACCAGTCACACCCCTGAAACAATCTCACCTCTGCCACACCAGTCACACCCCTGAAACAATCTCACCTCTGCCACACCGGTCACACCCCTGAAACAATCTCACCTCTGCCACACCAGTCACACCCCTGAAACAATCTCACCTCTGCCACACCAATCACACCCCTGAAACAATCTCACCTCTGCCACACCAATCACACCCCTGAAACAATCTCACCTCTGCCACACCAGTCACACCCCTGAAACAATCTCACCTCTGCCACACCAGTCACACCCCTGAAACAATCTCGCCTCCGTTCCACACCAATCACACCCCTGAAACAAGTGGGAGCATCTCACCTCTGCCACACCATTCACACCCCTGAAACAATCTCACCTCTGCCACACCAGTCACACCCCTGAAACAATCTCACCTCTGCCACACCAGTCACACCCCTGAAACAATCTCACCTCTGCCACACCGGTCACACCCCTGAAACAATCTCACCTCTGCCACACCAGTCACACCCCTGAAACAATCTCACCTCTGCCACACCAATCACACCCCTGAAACAATCTCACCTCTGCCACACCAATCACACCCCTGAAACAATCTCGCCTCCGCCACACCAATCACACCCCTGAAACAAGTGGGAGCATCTCACCTCTGCCACACCAGTCACACCCCTGAAACAATCTCACCTCTGCCACACCAATCACACCCCTGAAACAATCTCGCCTCCGTTCCACACCAATCACACCCCTGAAACAAGTGGGAGCATCTCACCTCTGCCACACCATTCACACCCCTGAAACAATCTCACCTCTGCCACACCAGTCACACCCCTGAAACAATCTCACCTCTGCCACACCGGTCACGCCCCTGAAACAATCTCACCTCTGCCACACCATTCACACCCCTGAAACAATCTCACCTCTGCCACACCATTCACACCCCTGAAACAATCTCACCTCTGCCACACCAGTCACACCCCTGAAACAATCTCACCTCTGCCACACCGGTCACGCCCCTGAAACAATCTCACCTCTGCCACACCAATCACACCCCTGAAACAATCTCGCCTCTGCCACACCAATCACACCCCTGAAACAATCTCACCTCTGCCACACCAATCACACCCCTGAAACAATCTCGCCTCCGCCACACCAATCACACCCCTGAAACAAGTGGGAGCATCTCACCTCTGCCACACCAGTCACACCCCTGAAACAATCTCACCTCTGCCACACCAATCACACCCCTGAAACAATCTCGCCTCCGTTCCACACCAATCACACCCCTGAAACAAGTGGGAGCATCTCACCTCTGCCACACCATTCACACCCCTGAAACAATCTCACCTCTGCCACACCAGTCACACCCCTGAAACAATCTCACCTCTGCCACACCGGTCACGCCCCTGAAACAATCTCACCTCTGCCACACCATTCACACCCCTGAAACAATCTCACCTCTGCCACACCATTCACACCCCTGAAACAATCTCACCTCTGCCACACCGGTCACACCCCTGAAACAATCTCACCTCTGCCACACCAGTCACACCCCTGAAACAATCTCACCTCTGCCACACCGGTCACGCCCCTGAAACAATCTCACCTCTGCCACACCAATCACACCCCTGAAACAATCTCGCCTCTGCCACACCAATCACACCCCTGAAACAATCTCACCTCTGCCACACCATTCAGATCGCTTGCTGCTGACGCTTGCGTTCGGGTCCTGCATTGCTGTTACCTGCTGCAGCGCAGACCGAGGGAGAAGGTTCTGAGGAAGGCAGCGTCTCCAAACCAGAGAGTAGCGTCAGGCTCTGCTGGAGAGGGGAGAGCGGGGCCCAGGATGGATGGAACTATCAAACCCGATCAGGATGCCCTGATCTCAGCAGATCATAGTGCTACGGAGAAACAGGTCATTCGGTTGGTTCATGCAGGTCAGTGGCTGACAGAACAGTGTAGCTCCTCCCATTACAGGGTTCATGAAGCCTTCCATGGTTCATGCTCTCCTCCCTTGTGGGATTGTCACTCGGCAGTCGATGTTTTACCACAGGCTTCCCTTAGGAAACAGTGCAGAGTTCAAAACGGCACCACCATTACCATTTGGCACGAGGGTTCCTCCAACTCCCTCAGCTCCGCCCACTCGCCCTGAGGCCGGGGAAGCATTGGCCACAGAATCAGCGCGAGAATCGCCACACGGCATCAGAAATCCCGCGCTGAGAGAAACTGCGTCACAGGAAAAGTTCTGTCTGCTCACCACTGTCGCCATGACGTCACACAGCCACGGCGCCCGAGAACAGGCCCCGTCAACAAGCCTCACAAAATGATTTACAGGAGCTGTAGGAAGTGGGAGAAATTCACACAAAACAGACTCCCTAGTGACAGGCCCACTTCACGCCCGTGATGTGACAGACTGCCTTAATACACTTCCTCCCGGGGGAGCGGAGATGGGGGGGCAGCGGGTTCAGGAGCTGCGCAGGATCAAAAGGCCGCAGGTTGAAATGCCAGGTGTGGAGCAGCCGTTGCTCCCCGTGAGTTGGGGGGGGGGGGGGGGGGGGGGGGGGCTGAATGTCCTCCAGTGAGCGTCCAGCTGTGCAAATGGACAATCTGGAGAACCAGGTCATGCTGGGCCTCTGTTTACCAAGCCAGTGAAATGTGCTGTGTGTGTATGTGTGCGTGCATGCGTGCGTGCGTACGTGTGTGAGTGTGTGTGTGTATGCGTATGTGTGTGTGTGTGTGTGCGTGTGTGTGTGTGCATATGTGTGCGTGTGTGTGTGTGTGTGTGTGTGTGTGTGTGTGTGTGTATGTGTGTGTGTGTGTCTATGTGTGTGTGTGTTTGTGTGTGTGTGAGTGTGTGTGTGTGTCTATGTGTGTGTGTGTGTGTGTGTGTGTGTGTGTGTGTGTGTGTGTGAGTGTGTGTGTGTGTGAGCAGGTGAGGATCAACAGGAGCTGCTGTGGCCGCGGGGGGAAGGTGCTCGCTGCTCTCCCAGGTGCCTATGAGGGGGGCGGGGCCTGTGAGGGGAGAGGGGGCACTAAATTTGGAGGTTAATTTGCAGTCCGATCACGAGCTGTGGAAGCCCCCAGAGACCTTGTTACATCAGGCTTGGTGGAGGGGCACGTTCTCGCGTGACGAGGGGACCTGCGCTCACTGCTTAAGCTTCCTCCCCCTCTTTTCTGCATATCTCTCTCCTCCACTACGTCTGTCCCTTTGTCTCTCCCTCTCTCTCTCTCCCTCGCTCACTATCTCCCTCTCTGTCTCTCTCTCTCTCTGTCTCTCTCACTATCTCCGTCTCTCTCTGTGTCTCTCCCTCCCTCTCCTGTGGTTTTCTCTTTCATTTACCTGTCCCTAGCCTTGAATCAATCCCTCCTTCGCTCCCCCCCGTCACAGTCCCTGCTCCCTCCCTCCCCCGCTCTCTCTCTCTCTCTCTCTCTCTCTCTCTCTCTGTCCCTCCAGCTCCCTCTCCTCCTCTCCTCCTCTCCCACTGTCGTGCAGTAATGTTCCTGCTCTTCACCTCCCTCCTTTCAGCTGCACCCCGGTGCTGGTCTGTGCCCCCTCGTCCCGGGCCGTGCTGGGTGCCCCGCGGGGTTACCCGTGACCCCGACGCTGTTCGGCAGAAGGGCAGATAAGAGACTGAAGGTAAGCGTGCCCGTCCGCCTGCACACAGAGGGGACACAGAGAGGGAAGGGTTAGCCGCAGCAGCCCAAAGCACAGGCTGCCTCCTGAATTATTCAAACACGCAGAATTTTGATACTCTGCTTATGTGGCGAGCTGTGCTCTGTGGAGCCACGAGTTTCCAAACCGAGGGGGTGTGTGAGTGCGTGCGGCAGCGTGCTGTCTCTGCTGGTGCATCCTTTCCCGTCCTGCCTGCGCACGGACCTCCTCTTATCTGCGCACTGTTTCGCTGAAATCGGGTTATCCTGGAGCCTTCTGTTGTGGGTGATCTGTTATGACGTTTTAATGTTTATGGACTACAGAGAATGCAGAGTCAGTTTTTATTAATATCAGTTCTGCCTCCCCTTTCCTTCTTATCTCCATCATTTTCTTCAATATGTTTATACTTATTGCTTTGGCAGAGTGATCTGTGAGTTAAACAAGCCAGTTATTGGAGATATGAAGACGCAAGCCTGGAGTATGTCATTTTAATGTTGGCAGACTACAGGAAATTCAGGGGTCAGTTTGGAAATATGAAACTTGAGAGGAACACTCCTAAAAAGCCTTTGCAGATTTTTGCTGTTTGTCTTAGTGATGGAGCCTGGTTGTAGCTTGTAAGCTGTAGTAGTTCAGATGACAAAGTGCTTGCTGACGTTTGGAGGGCTGTTTTTTCAAGCATAGCACCAAAGCTGAAACCAAGAAACCCGAACTTGCGCTTGTGCCCTCTGGCCCAGAACCTGTTCTTCCTGGATATGAAACAGGGATACTGTATGTACAGGATGTCTGAGCCACCTGTCCTTGAATCCTCTCCTCTCGCCCTTCGCCGGCGTTTTGGGTGTACAGGGCACATGAATAATTGAGAGGGCTGTGGGACAGACACAGAGTCCGCCTGAGCTCCACTGAGCTGAGAGCTGCGTAGATACCCTGCACTCTCAGCCAGCTGCCAGCCGCTGGGAACCCCAGCAGTTCTTTAATTAGGGGGTGCTTTGTCAGTGCGTTCCGACATAACTACATCACATTAAACACTCCTCCTCTTGCCCTAGAGGCACTGAGGAAGTGCTTTTTGTTTTGTTTTGTTTTGTTTTTTTCCTCTTTACAGCATGCATTATTAAACGGGTGCATCGAAAGAGGATTAATTTTCCTCCATCAGATCCATACAGCGGACGCCCCTCCCCCAGGCGGTGAGGGTTTATTCGGCGTGAGCTTTCCCGGAGGGCTCCGCAGTTACGCACAGTTATGTCACAGTCACCCAGAGCTCTGGAATGGCTCTCTGTCAGAGACACAGAGAGAGAGAGAGAGAGAGAGAGAGAGAGAGAGAGAGAGAGAGAGAGAGAGAGGGAGAGGGAGAGAGAGAGAGAGAGAGGGAGAGAGAGGGGGAGGGGGAGGGAGAGAGAGGGAGGGAGAGAGAGAGAGTTAGAGAGAGAGAGAGTGAGAGAGAGTGAGAGAGGGAGGGAGAGGGGGAGAGAGAGTTAGAGTTAGAGAGTGAGAGAGTGAGAGAGAGTGAGAGAGAGAGAGAGAGGGAGAGAAGGAGAGAGAGAGCGTTAGAGAGAGAGAGAAAGCACTAATGAGTAACCAGGTCTACAGAGACAAGGACCCTGTGGGGCAGAACTGAACAGAGTGATGCTGCAGTCCCTGACCCAGCCAAACCCGTTCCCCAAAACAGCGCCTAAATAAGAGACCTCTACTGGAAACCAAACACAGGACTAAAGCTGCAACGCAAACGTCAACGCTATCAGGCCTTCATCGGAGCACAAAGAAGGCCAAATGTCTTTAGGCAAAAAAAAGAAAGAAAAAAATACAAACCACACACATAAAAACGTAGACATAAACATTCCAGGTCTAAAAAGGTAGATATATAAACACTCCAGGTTACCCAGAGAGATAAGGCTGCACAGCTGCTGTTATGCTGCTGAAAATAAAATATTAAAAATAATGACCAATTTTAATAAGATTCAAGAAAACAACTTCAAAATGTACCAATCCACACTCCCTACTCCCTAAACTATTGGTAGAGAATGAAAAACTGTTTTCCTGGCAATATGCATCATTCTGCTATAACCTGAGGGACAGTGTGTATGCAAACTAATGAAACAATATGTTATTACTGTGGTCCATAATGTTTGTTAAATTGTATATATTGTTTGTTAAACTAAATGCTTTAGGAGCGCAATTTGGTTATCACCATGACAACGTCCTCTGACTACATTTGAACTGGAGTGAAACTGAGACAACGAGAAGCAGAGGGAGAGAAAGAGGGGGAACTGTGGAGTTTAACCTGGCAACAAGTGAGAAAGGAGAGAGAGAAAAGAAGGGGGGGAGGAGACGATGAGCAGGCCAGCGGGGCTCCTTTAGCTCTAGCTGTGCTGTTTCTCGGTATTAGCGTAGCGGTCCCGGCGACTTGCAGGGAGTCCTCGCTGAGAGTTAGCCCCGAGATTGATGTTACTGCTAAAAGCAAAGCGCACGGCTCCGTCTCTCACAGATACGGCTCGGCATGTAAAGGACCAAGCAGCCTTTTGAGCACTGACTGATGATGGAATTTGCTGGAAAGTGCTAGTGATTTTGTGTGTCACCCACCCCAAATCAGCCCTCATCAGCGGTCAGCTCAGGAGCCGTGATTGATCATTACTCGTTAGATGCAACTCAGAGATGCCGGAATTGGCTGAATTAAATAAATAAATCTGGCCGGATTGTTGGTAGATCCTGAACCAACAGAGACCTGATCTGCATGCGATCAGTCACACAGATCCCTAGAGAGAATACGCTTCCACGGAAATGTTTACCGTTACTGCAGGAAACGCGGTGCTTACATAACAGTGTGTGATGTGATAACATTCTCCTAGAACGAGTCCTGTGTGTGTGTATATTAAAATATGAACCCCCCCCCCCCCCCCCCCCCCCAAACGTAGCTCGGGAGATTTGTTTTTTGTCTGAGGAATTGTCTCTTGCGACAGTGGACATTAAATACGTCAGGCTGAGATTTAAAGATTGCTTCGGACAGGGACCTTCCCTGAGAGGTTTGGAGAGTTATGTGCTGCCGTTACCTTCATGTTCTAATAAGTACCGCTGCATATTACCACATCCATCACAGCACAGCCAATGGGAAATAAGCACATAACTCAGAAAAAAACGGCACGGACACAATAAGAGGCCCAGTATCGCCCCCAGTGGGCCCCCCAGTCCACTCCCCCTGGCCGTGTCATAATACCCTCTGACCTCTCGTCCCCTAAAAAAGTCTCAGAATGAAGTTAATGAAAATATACTCACAATTTTAGAGCAGGCGCCTTGTCATAATGTCATATTTAATTACTATAGTATACTATACTATATATTAGCCTACTATTAGCCTATACTATATTAGCCTACTATTGAATATACATAAACTGCGAAATGCAGCTATCCACACAGTTCGAAGCCGAATTAATTTCCTTTGAACTTTATGTCCTTAACTTTGACAAATAAATGCGAGTTACTTTTTTATAATGAAAACATGATTTTCCTCAGTTTTAGACAGTGCCAACCGAATTCACCAAAACGAAGAAAAAACTAACAGGTCTAATCGTGAGTCGAAGTGCAAGACAAATGTTGACTGAATTCAGGCCGTTCCGGATTTTTCGTGATTTTGGACACAGGGAAGTTGCATAGATGTTTGTCTCGCTTAGTTTCAGGCAGTTTCACGCAGGCAGACAGATCTTTCATAGAAGAAACATCCCTCTTGAGTTGGAGAAGGCGCAAAAAGACGCGGTATATGCACTTAACACTTGCCGCGGCTCCCTCTGCGTACCGGCTGACGGTTTTTGCAGAGCTAAGCAGGAATTCCCTCTGCAGGCGGCGCGCAGCGCAAGCGTTCGGTTACGTGCAATAAAGCGTGCTGCACACCATGCATGGGCGCGCGGTGGTGCGCGAGCAGTTCGTATTTATAGTCTTTTACTGGTATGATTATTAACACAAGCCGATGGGAGCCCCACGGCCCGCTTTTTGCGTAGCGAGCCTTGTTACTGGGTTGTTTCAGGAAAGAGGAAAACAGGAAGACGCGCGCGCAGGTGAAATGGGGAGATTGAGCGATAGGTCGGCACGCGAAAGGCGGATTTCGCGGTTTTTTTCCTGTCCATCTGTTGTTATGAAGAGCGCTGTAATTACCTGCCTGCTGCTCTCAGCTCCCCCTCGCTGTCCGTTTCCTCATTAAAACCCTTTGCCCTCAAACACACTTACTTCTCTCATCCCTTTTACCTGTCATGTCTAAACGGTGGCGCTCTCCTCGCGGCGCGCGAGAGACAATAGCTAATGGCTCGCGTCGGTCTCCGCCTGTGAATTATGACATATTAAAAACCATCTGAATCTCATCTCACGCCCCCGCAGCCCGCAGGGACAGGCGCGGCCGTTGCCACCAGCAGCAGCACTGCGTAGAGACTGAGACATGCAAGCGTCGCTCATGCAGGTTAATGCTAAAGGAGGAAGTAAGCAGTTCCAGGCCATTAACAGATGCATATATACACACACACACATTTGTTAACATATACATTTGTTAAATCAGTATGAATAAATATAAGTATGAGCAATCATGTATAATTAAATGTGCACTGTATAATGCATGGTGTGTGCTTGTGTGTGTGTGTGTGTGTGTGTGTGTGTGTGTGTGTGTAACATGGCATAAAGTCTGATATTTCCGTAGTCAGTGTTTTTTACACAAGCGTAGGGGCTGAGTATCTCAGCTCGTATGGCAGAGGTTGGGGCCACTGCTGTTGCTCTTTCGAGCGAGATATTCAATCTAATTCACTTCAGTGTATACCCAGCTGTGAATGCACAAAATGTTAACTGAGTCAGACACCCAAGCATAAGACCATCTGTTAAACATAGAAAAAAGGTTAGAATTAACAATGCAAATAATGTGTTTATTTCCTTATTTACTTATACATTCATTTGGCAGAAGTTCATATGCAGAGTAATTTATGCAGCTGACATGGCCAGTGTAGCGGGAAGAATCGCAAGGCTCATAACTGGAGGGTTGCAGGTTCGAGTCCTCAGTGGTGCACTGCTGCTGTACCCCCAGGCAGGGTACCTAACCCAAATTCTTTAGTAAATGTCAAGCTGTATAAAATGGAGGCCACATTAGCTAGTGTGATAATGTTTAATTAACTGTCTGTATGAGGTGTTTATCCCTCTGCATTTCATACTGTGGTTTAGCCCTTGGAAACTGGACTGCAGACACAGGTCACCTGTCTTTTTCACGTCTGCTGTCGGCAGTAGATCCAGAAGGCACTGTGTGTCTGTGTTATTATAATGCTCCACTGATAACTGAGATCACACATCACAGACAATCACAATCATTTCAGTTTGGAAGTAAAGCATGGATTCTCTCCACTTAAATGGATATTGGAAGATTCATTTTTATACTATCAAACAGACAGTTCTTTTTCTTATTGCATCTTTCTAATGTAAATACAAAAATGAGGGTATTACCCATTTTAACCCCTTTTTGTCACATTCATGTAGTCATATCACAGAATGTGTGAATGAAAGGAAGCCAGCTTCATAAAACACACAAAGTCACTAATGCGAATAAATGTACAAGGAATGGATGAAATTAATTTATCTGTCTGTGTTCAAAGTTGGCGTTTGA
Organism: Megalops cyprinoides; assembly: GCF_013368585.1. NCBI lineage: Eukaryota > Metazoa > Chordata > Actinopteri > Elopiformes > Megalopidae > Megalops > Megalops cyprinoides. The sequence continues at coordinate 1,581,926 of NC_050583.1, read as the reverse complement.
ACAGGAAGTGCAGTAGGCAGACTCCAGTGTAGTAAAACTCGGTGCATGAAACGGTCCTAGCCCTGTGTTGTGTGGAGCATGGCTGCTGGCAGCAGTTCTGATCCAGGGTCAGTAGGGAAAAGCCCTTGACAGTCCTCTGCAAAGGCACTGACTCCATTCGTCATGGGGGATGCGGGTGTGTGCCTGTGACAGCACTCATCCTGTTGTCTCCAACCTTCTCTCCTGGGGCAGGGCAAACAAAACAGCCATGATCCTCTGGACCAACGCCACAGTGCCCAACCCCCTAGAGGAGGCCCAGAGCACCAGGGAGGTGCAGAGGTCCGAGTGCGTCCTGGGGTTCATCCCTGTCATCTATTACAGCGCCCTCCTCTGTGTGGGAGTACCAGGTACAGCGTGTTTCATGTTTCAGTGAGAGGGGTGGGGGACTGAGTGTGTGTGTGTGTGTGTGTGTGTGTGTGTGTGTGTGAGTGTGTGTGTGAGTGTGTGTGTGAGTGAGTGTGTGTGTGTGTGTGTGTATTGTTTTTGTCCCAGACTGAACTCATTAAGTAAATGAAAGCAGCTTCTAAATCTTCCCCAGTGACAGCATGTCTGTCGATCTGGGGGGGCGTAGACAACAGATTCATTAACAGTTAATTACTGGGTTAATTATCAGGTAGGCGTGTTGCTGTGGTGATGGCAAACATTGTCGAGAGATCCCATAATCCTCTCCCCTCGTCTAACACAATCGTGCCTGTTCCAGTCCCCCACCCCGTTGATATCCCATAATTCTCTCTGCTGGTGATTTTCTCGCTGTGGTTGGGGCCTGATTGATATCCCGCTGTCATGATCACCCCGATCATGTGACCAGCACTTCCTCTGCTCAGCGCTGGGATCTTATCGCCACGGTTACACTCCCCAGCGCTCTATCCATCACTCAGAAAATTACCCCCTGCGACATCTGAAACACATTGTTACGGAAAAACAAAAATATCTTGATGTCCCTCATTTGATGAGGCTAATCATTTGATAAGGATGGGTGTGTAGTGATCTGATGTTTGGGGGGGGCGTGTTTCAAGGTCGTCTGGGGTCAGCTGTCTGAGCTGAGCCTTTCTGGATCCGGGATGACCTCTGCAGGTCACTAAGGACAAATATCAGTCTGTACCCGACCCAGGGGGGCTGACCGGCGGCTAAAGCTCTCCACTCTCACTGGCTGTTTGGGTGTGAGAGGTCCTTTTGAAGAGCTGCCAATCATTAAAAGCACCCGAGGGGCCGTCGCCGGATCAATGAGAGACAGACAGGGAGGGGGAGAGCAGGCCCTGCTGTCTGGGTCACAGTGTGAGACGCTGGGAGTGAAGCCGCATGTCCTGCCCCTCAAATGGCCCTTTCACTCACCGCTGAAACCGCAAGACTAAATCCCAGATTTTGTAACTCAGTGGGAATAGCTCTTGAATTTGTGAGCTGTAGATGCCCCCAGGGACTCTCCTGTGGTGGTGGAGTTAGAGGATACAGACACCCTCCATGCATAGGTCTTCATTCAGTCACTATTTGTCCTTAACTATGACTAAAAAATAAAGTAGGTTAAGGTAGTAAGGTGTTTCATTTTTCTTTAAAAACATATAGATCACCGAAATTGTTTAAATATATTACGTTTTTATTGAAATGTGTAGACTCCCTCCCTCTCTCTCTCTCATTCACTCTCTGTTTCTCTCTCCCCGTCTCTCTCGTTCACTCTATCTCTCTCTCCCCCTCTCTCCCCCTCTCTCTCTCTCTCCCTTTCTCTCCTTCCCTCTCTCTCTCTCCCCCTCTCTCTCTCTCTCTCTCTCTCTCTCTCACTCTCTCCCTCTCCCTCTCTCTCTCTCACTCTCTCTCCCCCTCTCTCTCTCCCACTCTCACTCTCCCACTCTCTCACTCTCACTCTCTCCCTCTCTCTCACTCTCTCCCTCTCTCCCCCTCCCTCTCTCTCTCCCTCTCTCTCTCTCTCTCTGTCTCCCTCCCTCTCTCTCTCTCTCTCTCCCTCTCCCTCTCTCTCTCCCTCTCTCTCTCTCCCTCTCTCTCTCCTTCCCTCTCTCTCTCCTTCCCTCTCTCTCTCTCTCTCTCTCTCAGTGAACATCCTGACGGCGGTGGCTCTGTCCCGGCTGGCGTCCCGCACTAAGAAGGCACTGTATGTGTACCTGCTGGCTCTGACGGGGGCGGACATCCTGACGCAGCTCTTCATCATCTTCGTGGGCTTCCTGCTGGAGACGGCGGTGTTCCACCGGCAGGTGCCGGAGCTGCTGCTGCACTCCGTCAGCATGCTGGAGTTCGCCGCCAACCACGCCTCCATCTGGGCGGCAGTGCCGCTGACGGTGGACCGCTACGTGGCGCTGTGCCACCCGCTGCGGCACCGGCGCATCAGCTACCCGGCGCGGGCGCGGCGCGTGGTGGGCGCGGTCTTCGCGCTGGCGCTGGCGTCAGGCGTGCCCTTCTTCTGGTGGTCGGACATGTGGCGGGCGAGCCACCCGCCCACAGCGCTGGACGGCGCGCTGATCTGGACGCACGTCACCATCATCTACTTCCTGCCGTGCGGCGTGTTCCTGGTGCTGAACTCGCTCATCATTCGCCGGCTGAGCGCGCGGCAGCGTCAGCCGCATTGCGGGGAGGAGCGCCGGGCCCCGCCCCCCCCCGCGCCGCCTCGGCAAGACCACAGCCATGCTGCTGGCCATCACCTCCGCCTTCTCTGTGCTGTGGGCCCCGCGCACGGCCGTGGTCATCTACCACCTGTACGTGTCGTCCGTCTACAGCGACTGGCGCGTGCACCTGGCCTACGACCTGGCGAACATGCTGGCCATGCTCAACACCGCCGTCAACTTCTTCCTGTACTGCTTCGTCAGCAAGGCCTTCCGTGCCGCCGTGCGGGACGTGCTGCTGCTGAGGGCGGGGCCTCTGCACCCCGGCCACGCCCCCTGCCACCAGCCCGTCCCCGCCCACGCCGCCTCCACCTCCTCCCTGTCCAGCGGGTCGAAGCGGACCCAGCGGGACACCACGCCCCTACCCCCCCGCAGGAACAGTGTGAGCAAGTGACCTGCTGCCCCCCCCCCCAACCCCGAAAAACAAGCACTTAGAAGGTGTGGCCACGTTTTGCCACTAGCAACTAACCCTGGATCAAAATCAAGATTTTACACCACATGGTTGAGGTTAGAACTGAAAGGGGTGGCCAGCTGACCTCAGATCAGTTGGCAAGGGCAGAAAGTACCTGGACACACTGAGAACCTCAGTTCCCCAGCCTGTGTTTTCAGCTCGTGCCAGGACACAGACCCATCCCTGTCTGTTACCTGTGGGACTCAGGTGGATGTTTTTAAAATATTGATGTCTTATTTATTTCATAGTTTGTGGGGGCCGTCATCAGAAAATACAATGTTTGTATTTGTGCAACCAGCTTGATATGTAAAAATGTGTTCCTTCCCCTTTTATTTCTGTTAATGAGTGACCTGTGGCTAGATATTTTCATAACTTAAAGAAAAAAAGGTATATATAATGCACTGTATATACATACACACTCAAATGGACACTGTTGTGCTTTTAGCCGTGTTTGTCCTGCTGTGAGTATATATATGACATATGGATCTTAGTGCCAGGCAACTGTAAATGCCGCAGGAAGGAGTATTATGTGAAGCAATACCCGCTTTATGAGTTATTAATTATCATTCTCCATTCCATTCCTTCAGATGATCAGCCATTCAGTAGCCTATACAGCTCTGATATACGGGTATCCCTGCTTCCTACAGCAAACCTTTACATCTCAAATTTTCAAAATGTATTTTAATCTATCAATATTCAGATCAGGAATTTACATATTCTTTTATGGACACCAAGCATTGCAAATGAACTGAGTAAGTGAATAATAACATTAGAGAGACTGGCTCCTGACTGTAATAAATCAACACCAGATTCTCACAGGGAAAAAGATCATACATGCTCAAACATGAAAATGGGATTTAGTTCTCATCACATCTCAAAATATGTCCTGTGTTACAAATCCATCAGTTATTGTCGGTTTCATTACATTACATTACATTCATTTAGCAGATGTTCTTATTCGGAGCAACTTCCCACACAAAAGAAGAGAAGTGTATCCATTCAACTTGCATGAGCAACAGTGTCAGAGCAGGGTAACAACACTCCCAGACCAGTGAGTGTGAGCACAACACTATTCAAGTTTCATATGTGTAAGTGTACACATATATTGTGTATACGTGTATATATATATAGAGATAAAAAGGGTGGCAGTGTAGCATAGTGGTTAAGGAGCAGGACTCGTGACCAAAAGGTTGCAGGTTCAATTCCCCGCTAGGGCACTGCTGTTGCCTTGGGCAAGGTTCTTAGCCCACAAATGCCTCTGTAAATATCCAGCTCTATAAATGTATAACATTGTTAAAAAAACTATAACCTATGTAATTTGCTTTGGGTAAGAGTGTCTGCTAAATGACATACTGTAGCCTGCATTTTACAGATCTTTCAGACGGGATGGTCAGAGGGCCATTCCTTCCAGTTGTCACATGGAACAATCTCCATAAAATCTTCCTGTAGGGCACGATCTCCAGGGGTTACAACTGTACAAGAAAGAGAGAGACAGAGAGGGAGGGAAAGAGGGAGATAGGGAGAAAAGAGATGAGTGAGTGAGGGAGACAGAGAGAAAAGAGGGTGACAGGGGTTTCCAAGTGAGGATTACATAACTCCACCATCGGAGAGTGAGGCTGCCTCGACTGAGGCCGATGGGGAAGCGCATATTTCACAGTCAAATGGCGTGATATTAGCCTGGAGAATGCGGCCAGTCGCGCAGCGACGCTCCGCACTTCATCTCAATGGCAGCGAGCAAATAGGAGCCGTTTGCCCTGATGTTTACTCTGCGAGAAACGCAACCGCAGGGAGCTTTACGTGAAAGCAGGCCTTATGACCACTCAGACCAAAGACCCTGTAATACAAACACTCTGTCCTCTGTAGTTTCTGCTCTGCTAAACAAATGAAACGGCCGCCTGCCCGACAGAGACAGATATATTAGCTGGTGCATTTCCATCTCACACAGGCCAGCCCTGCAGCAGACCGCCGTCTCTGCTTCAGCGGTTTATGATGTGCAAAATCTCTCTTTTCACGCAGAGCTCCTTCATTCGCAGAGCTGTCTGCAGGAAGATAACATACGTTTCCTAATAAAATGGTGAGCGCAAATTGCTATAGAGCAGCACGACAGAATCCAGCATGGCAGCAGTGCATGATGGGATACATCTTTTCTCTCGCTCTCCGGCTCTCGCTCGACCACACAGATTCTGCCAAACCGAACTGGATCACATCAGCCTTGTGGAAAAGGTTACTCTTCATTTAATTGGACAGCAACGTCCAATTCATCAGATCTGCAGAACTCATTAATGATACACACCATTATAGGCCAATTAGGTTACTTCAGAGAGAGGCGGATTGATTGATTCTCTGTGAACTAACCTTTTAGAGTATTGGAACCCTCTTCAGGACGGCCCATCGATTGAGATCCGCAGTGCGAAATGGCTGAGGACTGTTTTCTGCCCCAGCCCTCCTCCTTCTGAGCGGTAGAATAAAGCAGAATTAGACAGAATTAGCTGGAATTAAACAATGATGTTCGTGCATGAATTTTGATTGCAGGCTTCTCATATCATCCCATGTCAAGTTATTCAGCACTGACTCCATTGACAGTAAATATTTTAATTCTCACTCACACTAATGCTTGTCGAGATTCAATTGATTGCTTTTGTCTTTAAGTTGGTAACAGGTCTGACAAGGTTAATGACCCCGCCAACGCACTCCCACCACAAATGCAGTACCAAACTATTATTATTGTTATTGTTATTATTATTAAAATTTAGCCTCCCTTTATACAGCTGAATATCTGCAGACGTCGTCCAGATTAAGCACTTTGCCCCATGGCACAACACCAGGGAATGAAGCTTGAAAACCTCCACAAGCACAATGTTTCAGCGGCTGAAGGAGGTTTGCGGTGAAACTCGGCCATCTTCATCCGTCCACTCTGCCAATCACTCCTCTACAGGGAAGGGTGTAGGGGACCCCTGGGGTTGCCGTGGAAACCGTGCAATATGAATTCATTTCGCCGAAGGGAAGACGCTGTCTGTTGTGATAAATGTGTGACTATTTGCACGTCCACTTTAAGGTGTTGTGGAAGATGTTTTCCTCTCCTTTAGACGTCTCCCTGACTGCATGCGCATACGCCTGCCTTGCCCTCCAGGCCCAGAGCGATTAGCTGTAATGCATGAGTCAGGATTCATTCATATTGGCATGGAAAGTCTCGCAAGTGATGTGATCTTTGTCTCGTGTCTCTCGTCCCCCTGAATTTGTTTATGGGTTTAGTGTTTTGCACACAGTACCTGTCTATGCCCCCCCCCCCCGGGACTCTGTTATCTGATCACGGCTGCTTTGAAGACGTTTCCCGTCGTCTCAGGCATAAATCAGAGGGACTGGTTAATTCACACACAGGGTTCCATAAAGAGAGTAAACACCGTGGGGTTTTAACGCGGTGGCGGTGTTTCAGGGCAGGATCTGATTATAGCCTAACGCAGCCGCTCCGAGGACACGCATCTGTGTCACACATTAAAGCGTCCTGTCTGTGCCGGCCGAGAAGGGGGGGGGGTCATCAGAGCGCACCCTCAGACTCCACCTGACGCCTGGCCTTGACACCCGAACCTCACCTGTCTCACACCTGTGCTTCACCTGTTGCACACCCTGCACCTGTGCCGTGCCTGCACTCACACCTGCGCAGAGGCAGGTCCCTTCAGCGCCCCCCTGTGGTGTCCCGCCTGCGCCTGGGTCTGTGTTTGGGTGTTTTTGCATGATGTGTGTGGCTGAATCGTGCGACGAACAGCCTGCATGCTGCTAGCAGAGACGCGGTGATGATCAGAGAGCTGGGTTCACACCACACGCAGCGTCACAGCTGTACAGCACAACTGCTACGAGCTCACATCGGTCCTTTTCCTTAAATAGCTGCACATTACTACCAGATGTCAAGAGGTGTACTTTTGTACTGAAATAAAATACATGATGAACCATTTAATATGTATTGACGACTCTGATATTTAAATGAAAATAAAATTAAAGCCCTTCTTTTCGTTTTAATGTAACCACTGGAGTCCAGACATAAACTTAACCCCCTTTCCGGATCTTAAAAAGGGACTGCCTGGGAGACAGGTGAAAATGAACTGAGCCAACAAGTTTGCACTGAGTAATACACACACACACACACACACACACACATACACACACTCACACACACACACATACACACACACACACGCTCACACAAACAACACAACGGCAGCCCCTGCCCCTGGTCTCCGCCATACCTCTCAGAAGATGTATATCCAGATTATGTACTAAACTCCATTCTAACTTGTTTGACACTAAGCGATTCAATTGCTAATACAAAAAAAAAAACCAATAACAATAAATACTGTTGCTGACCTTCAATGTTTCAGGACCTGGGGGGTAATGGAGCAAAAGGCAGGACTTCGGCCTCCCCTTGGTGTATCTGCCTTGTCTGCTTGGGGGGCTGGGAGGAGCAGTGAGAAAGCTATCTTAAATATGAGTGAAATGGGGTCAGTCCTGCAGTCTGGATCACCGCGAAATGCTGGGGAATCACAGAGACACCAGAAATGCCAGGTGTAGCATCGCATTATGTTACATTACATTACATAACACCACATTACATCATTTAGCAGACGCTCTTACACAGAGCGACTTCCAAATAAGTTACTTTAATGTTACATTAATGTTTTTGTCACTTGGCAGACGCTCATATCCCGAGCAACGTATAAGATGTGAGAACATTTAAACTTACATTTACGTTTTTTACTTCCAGCACACGCGCTCTTCCAGAAGCTAAAGTGCATCCAACAAAACAAGGACACCACCGTCCACGCACGAACCGAACACGAACACGCAAGCGCAACACCGTATGGCAGAATTTGTATCAGTATTTTAAGAGTGTGACAAATGGGAGCTCTACAACTCTATAACGCCCATCAGCAGGTGTACATACAACATGGAAATGTGTTTCCATACAATTGTCTTCCGCAGGTAGCTGCCTGCGTAACTTCTGTAAATCAGGTGTAAAATGTAACAGCAACGGTGCCCAGAATTAACAATTATCTTCACGCGCCTGACAGAAATGATGTTTCGACAATGACGCTGCAAGGATGAGTAAACTGTATTTTAAAGCCCTATCGACCTCCTCCATAGCATTCTGTCTGTCTGCCCAAACCCCACCGTGCGTCTGTGTGCACCGTCGTACGCACGGACGTATTGTGATGGAGTCTATCGCCACCTTGTGGAGCACAACAGAACTGAAATAACTAAAGCTCAGGTATAGTTGACCTGATGAACGTGCAACCTCTGATAAAACTGCTTTTAATGAGAGTGTAAACCACGCATTCCGAATGCTCCAGTTTCAGCGAACCTGTTTTCATTGTCGCAGTGTGCTGCGTCTGTGCAAGAATTATTCCATGTGTGGAAAAGAAGGAAAAAAGCGGCCGGCGTACTGGCTAATGGTATTCATAGAACACCAAAAACTCTGTGCGCTCCAGATTTAATTCATGCTCTGCCAATGCTAGCCACAAGGTGGCTCTCAATACTCAGTTTTCGTAGTCTGCTCAAAACAAAAAAGTATTTCCCTATCATGGCAACCAAAGCAAACTCTTCGAGGACTTCACAGGTGTGCTGCACGTTTATCACGAGGCAAAGCCCGAGTACATATTTAGAAAGAGATGTACTGTAGGTGGATTATATTTAATAAATACAGTGCAAACTGCCCATGGCCCCTATAAAGGTGTGTCGTTTACTGACGCTCTACAAACTCTACGAATCCACTGTCTGCCGGGTACTGTAAACGGGTTGCAGCGAAGATAGCTACAGCATGAGATATTTTTTTTAATAGATGGGTGTTCAAATGTTGACGAATGTATTCGTTTTCAAGTTCAATGTGAACATTTGGTATGCTTCGCACCTTTTGCAAACTTAGCAAACTTAAAATCGGCCTACTTTCACTGTTTACACAGCGTCTCCAGTAATGTAAGTCCGAGAATGTAGAGGGCCTCCGAGGAATTGATTTAAATACCTTTGGTCAAGGTCTCGGCGGCCTTGCTAAATATCACAGTTGATGCTATAGCGCCGAGCGTTGACGGCGCACATAGCGCGGTCTGCGCGCCAGAGGCCAGAGTCCCGTCACATACGACACAAACATTTCCCATACGCGAAGTCCGTTAAAACCTTCAACAAAGCCACCCCTTCATTGCTTTCTTGCCAGATCAAAGCTAAAGAATGGCGTAAGCAAACACCCCGGGTTACATAATTACCACATTATAGACTGAATGGCATTGTTTGCACAGTAAGCAGGTCAGTATAAACACATTAACGACTGTAGCTGACCGTAATCTATGGGAGTAGCTTTTCTCAGCTGACGGCCTGGTACCTTTGTGTGGCATTTAAGACCAATATCTGGATCAAATACTCTTGGGATGGATGGGCAAGAGAAGGGTTACCGAAGGTGTGCAAGGTTGCTGGTGAGGGCTGGGTTACAGAGAGAGAGAGCGAGGCTGTGAGAGAGAGAGAGAGAGAGAGGGTGAGAGAGCGAGAGAGCACGCAGTACAATCGCGAAACCAAGCGGACAGCGGCTGCGGCAGAGTACTTCGACTGGACTTTGAAAAGAAATACCGTTAAATCACGGGTATAGACTCAATCAGCAGGGATCTATCCTCTTTGGCGGAAATTTTAGTTACCCGTGTTTTGAAGATATCGCTGGAATATACAAAAAAAACCCAAATTGTTAATAAAAAAGTTCCACCGCTATTTTTCTCGTCCGTGGAGACACTGTAGGGAATATTTAATTATTCCTTCTTGTTTGGAGTCAGGGTCGCTTGTATCATTATCAAAAACGACAGGAACAACACATTTCGCCCCTGCCAAGCTAGTGGCCAACAGGTAAGACCTCCGTTACAGTGGGCACGCACCATTTCGCGTACGTGGATTGTGTGGGAAAAGTTTAAGGGTAAGCATGAAGTAGCACTAAAAACTACCACAGCAAGTCTCTGATAGCTTCGGAAGTTCGCTCCACACTGCGTACTGGCACAAATAGCACCATAACAGTAATTAATTGTGCCTATGCTGTTGGTCGTGGTAATAATAGTCATAGTAAACTAGATATTATTATTACTGTCATTATTTTATTTATTTTATGACTGTTTACATATAATCAAAAGTACCAGCAACAACACGTTAAAGCTTATAGTGTAAGAAAAAACCTAACCTGTGTTTGATGCTTCAGGCATCAAATTCGTTCTAAAAGAATTTTTAACCCCCCCCCCCCCCCAGTAAGGACGGGATGCTTCCTGGCTGTGTTTGTTGTTGTCATTAACGGAAAATCATAGACGGGTGTGGCTCTTCAAAGCAGCGGGTTCACGTGATTATCAATGTCTGTGTTACCAAGTACACAATAATAACCTTTTCTTACCGTTCCTAAATGTTAATTTAGTGAAAATAACCGCTATAAATGGCTGTATATTTTCATTTCGACAAGAAAGCGAACAATGGCCCGGGAGGAAGCCTGCGGGTAGTCCGCTTCATACACCTGCACAGGTGTGCGCTTGTCTTTTCGAGGTGCTTCAGTCCCGCCCTTTCTTGGAACGGATTGGTCGGGGCACACGAAGTGCCGATGCCATATGCTCGAACGGCTGTCAGTTAGAAGTGAGCCACTGTGAATTAGGCGAGATGTGGGGGGTTTGTAAAATGGTGGCGAAATCCCTCCACGCCAAAGGAGTGGATTTTCAGCGCGCTCAAAAATTCCAAACTCTTTCATACACTACGTTCACCGTTAATGTATTCGAGATTTATGCTTTTTCTTCTATCAGTTGATAATGTGTGCAATTCTGAACTAACCAAGGGGCAGCAGAGGTGTACTCCCCATTCTCACAACGTGCAGGGTGAGTCTGTCTTTGCCTGCATACCAATTTCACAGGGAGACCAGATAAGGCTGTCTTATCCACTTAACAAAATTGCCCTTGTACCTAAACAGCTATCTTCTGGAGAACCTCATCTGCTTTGTCATTTTGTAACCCTGAGTGTGTGTGTGTGTGTGTGTGTGCGTGTGTGTGGGGGGCACATCAGAATCTACATGGTATTTATTGTTTGGCTTCAGCATTCCAGCAGGTAGATACTGTGACCATGACTGTTGACTCTTGGGGTGCTTTCACACCTGCAGCCTTTAGTCCATTTGAATCAAACTGTAGTGCATTTGACCCCTTGGTCTGGTTCGTTTGCGTAGGTCAGAATGCAGTAATTGTTCTCAGGTCCTCCCCCAAAGAGAGGTAGTCTTGATCCACATCATCTGGCAAACTCTGGTGCAGTCCCACTGACGAGAATGCAACCCAAACCAACCAGGACCAAAACGCGTAGCTGTCCCTCCATTGTGAAATTGGAAAGTGGTGCGTTAATCTATTTCCAGAACATAAACACCAAAGTGACTAATGAAGGAGCAGTCTGCTCTTCTTTTACAAATTTTGGTCATTTAGAATTAATAACCTACGTCATTATGCAACATTATAACAATTTATTCCCTGCTGCGGACCAAAGCAATCAAACTATAGGTCTGAAAACGCCCGCACAGACGTCACCTGTGCCAGGACGGGAACCGGTCAGATTCTGGCTCAGACACGCCCGGCACGGTGCAGACGCCCAAGGGTGAGGTTTGGTTTGGGGGCCGAGTGATCGCTGAATCACTGCGGAGATGATAGTGTCAGTTAGGGACAGGATGCAGCGGGAGAGTCGCTTTGCCACGCCCATGTGCCCTCCAGGGCAGGATGCCGCCCCGTGCCGCCCACGGTTTCATCGATTGCGTTGCGTAACGGAGCACAGTCAGCGAAACGCGATATTCTCCGCCAGGGAACATGGAGAGCGAGGCAGGAGCTGTTTGTCTCCATGCCGCATCGTTTCTATTAGCATTAGCCGACACCCCCACTGCACACGCTGTTCTTTTATACAGCTCCATATTTACTCACGTCGAAGGAGCGGCAGCTGAGCGGGGTACAGGACTTGAACCTGCAATCCTCTGGTTACTTAACCACTCTAACTCTGATCTTTTGTCTCGTCTCTCCTCCCTACTGCAACGTAGCTAAACGGCAAGATGAGAGTAGAAAGTGCCATCCCCTACAAAGACAGGGCTTTGTGTTTTGATGCTGTCTTGATCCTGTGTTGCGGAAACCAAGAAACGGGCCAAGTCATACAAACAGCAGGGAGACTGCAAACTGTCAGAGGAAGGCAGAGCGAGACCTTGGGTCTGCAGATGGCGAGTGCTTCGGTGTGGGCCCGTTCTGACTCCTTGTGCTTGCTTTTGTCTTTGTGCGGTCTACTGGTTAAGGAGCTGAGCTCATGCCATACTGGTTTAGGAGCTGAGCTCATGGTGTACTGGTCAAGCAGCTCTTAATCAGGGGGTTGAAGGTTTGATTCCTGTTGATGTGGCACAAACCCATTGTATGTGAGTAGCACTGAACAGAGGAGTCTGAGAAAGTGACTTTGGAGACGGTGCATGACATCAGGAAAGCCCCAGGTGGTCATGGCAAGATTTCTTTTTGTGCCCGTTTTTCTATTTTGAATTAATTTATTGTGTGGAACTTTTATGAAATAAAGAATCCTCCAATGGACTTTGACCTTAGCGGGCGCTAGCAGCCTCAGACAGTGAGCGTAGAAGCAGGAAAAGCATTGCTATTTTTAGCCATACATATATAGTTAGGAGTTAGGAGGTTGAGTGTGTATGTCTCCCTTTGTGTGTTTGTGCAGGCGTAGTTTGGCTTGTGTGTGTGTTTTTGTACACTCATACTCCATATCTAGTATGGTGAAATCACTTCTAGGATGAATCAACACAGATTCTCAAACAGCCTTCCCACTGATTACCATTGTGTTGCCTTGACAACCCCTCCCTATCACCTTTCTCAGGGGGAATTTCAACCCCGCCTGGCAACCCGCATGACATCACAATCTCTCGCCAAACCTCAGCCCCTAAAAAAATCAATATTTAAAATTCTTATCAATGATCTGCAGTCTTGGAGGAATGCCAGCTGGAGGAACACATGTTCTCACAGTTCTGCTCGTTTTCTCTGAACTCTCCACTCGAGTGATTCACCTTTCCAAAGGATCTAAACCCCAAATATTTGCGCAGAGCCGGCCATTTTTTTAACGGCTGAGATTATAAAGCGAAGTTATCATCAGTGCGATGTGCAATTTACCCTTATCCATGGGCGAGAGTTTCTGTAGCCTGTGTGTCGTAACAGGATGAGGTGATAGCTAGCCTCGCCTTCACGGCGTTCCTGTTTCCCTATAAGAGTGAGTCTCGCAGGCACATTCAGAAGTTCTGATCTGCTGACGCGGGCGTGTGTGTGTGTGTGTGGCTGCAGGCACCGGTGATCATGGACAGTGTTCGGCTCCCGCTGCTGCGGCTCCTGTCGGCGGTGGTGCTGTGGTCATTGCCAGGGGCGTGGGCGGGGAACAGCACTCCCGAGGGCTGCGGGCCAGCGGTCGGCTCGCTCTACTACAACCTGTGTGACCTGAACGGCGTGTGGGGAGTGGTGCTGGAGGCCTTCGCCGCCGCCGGCGCCGTGGGCTCTCTCATGCTGCTCCTCGTGCTGCTTGCCAGCCTGCCCTTCGTGACGGATGGGAAGAGGCGGAGCTCGGTGGGGCTGCAGGCCGGCTTCCTGGTGTTCACGCTGGGCCTGTTCTGCCTGGCCTTCGCCTTCATCGTGGGGAAGGACTTCTCCACCTGCGTGGCGCGGCGCTTCCTGTTTGGCGTGCTCTTTGCCGGCTGCTTCTCCTGCCTGCTGGCACACGCAGCAGGCCTGAACGTGCTGGCGAGGCGCGACCGCGGTCCCCGCGGCTGGGCGCTGTGTCTGGCCGCGCTGGCGCTCTGGCTGGTGGAGGTGATCATCAACACGGAGTGGCTGACCATCACGGTGGCCCGCTACCCGCTCAACGCCACCGGTGTGCCCGCGGCCTGCGCCATCGCCAACCCGGACTTCGCCATGGCACTCATCTACGTCATGGTGCTGCTGCTGGCCGCGCTGGTGGCGGCGGCCGCCGCGCTGGCGGGGAAGGGCGGGCGCTGCCGCAAAGAGGGGGCGTTCATCCTGGCGACGGGCGTGCTCTCCGTGGGCATCTGGGTGGCCTGGATCGTCATGTACGTCTACGGGAATCAGCGGCATGGGAACGCCAGCTGGGACGACCCCACGCTGACCATCGCCCTGGTGGCCAACGCCTGGGTGTTCCTCATCCTCTACACCATCCCCGAAATATGCACGCTCACTGAGGAAGGGGCAGGACAGCCGGGGTACGGGGACGACCTGTACCCCTCCAGGGGGGTGGGCTACGAGACCATCCTGAAGGAGCAGACCTCCCAGAACATGTTCATGGAAAACAAGGCCTTCTCCATGGACGAGCCCAGCGCAGGTATGGTCAGCCTCTGTGTGAAATGACCTCATTTCACAGCTACACTGATCCACCATACCATGCCATACTCTGTAATGCCCAATAAAACACATCACTGGGTTTGTATGGCAGGAATGTAGATGCTTTGAACAGCCTTGAATCAGCTCATTTTTTATGTGTTTTTTCCCTCACCATTGGTATTCTAGAAATCCACACTAATATTTCTTATTATTACTATTAGTATTATTAAAATTATAAATGCTTATATTTTTAGTTGGGTGAGATAAACAGAAATGGTTTCATTGCTGTAGTTGTTGGCTGAGCAATCCTAGCAGAGGCAGCCGCCGGTGCGTTAGCCAGCAGAGGCAGCCGCCGGTTCGTTAGCCAGCAGAGGTAGCCGCCGCGGCCGGTGCGTTAGCCAGCAGAGGCAGCCGCCGGTGCGTTAGCCAGCAGAGGTAGCTGCCGGTGTGTTAGCCAGCAGAGGCAGCCGCCATGGCCGGTGCGTTAGCCAGCAGAGGTAGCCGCCGGTGCATTAGCCAGCAGAGGCGGCTGCCACAGCCGGTGCGTTAGCCAGCAGAGGTAGGCATGGTGGCAGAGAGGGTGCAGTCTGAAGGCAGCCCTGCGGTGTGTCAGCACTTTGGCATCCTGTGAGTCTCAGGGGACACCTGCACGTCACAGGGATTAGGAAGGGCAGCCGTTTGGTCCCCAGCGCCGCTTCCTGCGGGCACTAATTAATGGAAAGGGAAGCAGGGCCTTTAACCCTGAGGTGGAACTTTCGCTGCTGTGTCTGAGCTGGTACCCCACTCCCCGCTCTCATTATCAAACCTTTTATGGGCTGCGGGAGCGGTCAGAAAGACCGGGGAGAGAAGCAGAAAGCTGAGAAACGCATGAAAAGGCAGAAAAACGACACCGAATTTGAGACGTGTGCTTTGCTCACACGCCAGAATTCAATCCTGTGCTGTTCCAGAGGGGGCCTTAATCCACTCTACAGACACAGCTCCTGAACCTGCAATCTCCTCTGCCCGCTGTCTCCCCCTCCCTCCCTCTCTCTCTCTCTCTCTCTCTCTCTTTCTCTCTCTCGCTCTCTCTCTCCCTCTCTCACTCCCCCTCTCTCTCTCTCTCTTTCTCTCTCTCTCTGATGTTGGGGTGGGGACAGCCCCGTATCCTGGTTATCGCTAGTATGGGGCATGATGAAAGGAAGCCGTACCGTGGGGTGGCGACACCCCCGCAGCTGCTGGGCACCCCAGAATCCCCCATACTCCTGAGAGGAATCCTGAGCGGGTCCCCAGCTCAGTCGGGCAGGGTGCGCGTCGGTGCGCGCCGATCAGACGCCTCTGACTGCCTGAGCCACTGTGATCCGGGCAGAGGCGCCAGGCTGGCGTTTGAGCATCAGAGTGCCGATCTGGCGTGAGCTGCCAGGCCCCCCTCCAGAGGCGCAGCGGAGCTCTCCTGAGGACCAGAACGTTCTGGAAGACGTGTGCATACACAGCAGCCATGGAGGTGAATTGACTTTGTGCCAACGTATTTATTGAGAGATGGAGGACCTCCTCATCCTCGCACACGGAGAAAGAAATGTGGAACTTCTCCCCTTCTTCCAGACTCCTGTTATTTGTGGTTCTTCTGTAAGGAGAACCCCCTAACCCCCACCTTTAACAGTATTGACAACACAGAATCCATCTATCCAAGGACATCCCATGTCCAGTATATGAGACAAGGAGAGAGGGATTGAATAACAGAAGCTGGAGCTCCTAGTCAAATTCTGTCAGACTACAGACAGTAAATGTGGATGAAGTTATTGTCTTCCAGAAAAAGGTTGGATCTCAGGGAAACGGCTACTTCACACTAGGAGCCAACACCCTGGACCTTACCTCGAGCCACACTTCCCTGGGTGTGGGGATCAGTGGTTCGGGGAACTTAACATGGCAAAATACTGTTCATGCCTGTAGAGACAAAGCACACAGACAATTTACACATACCGTCCTCCCATAAAAAGCTGGATAAAAGTATTTCAGGAGCCCTCTGCTATTCAGTAATAAAAACAGAACTGAATAGTTCCACTTCAGATTTTAAAACATTTTCTGCGTCAATAGAAATGTTCCAAATAATGTGAGAAGACCTGAACCAGGCCTCCACTTGCTTTTTTTTACAACCTGAAATATTGGGTGCATTTAAACCAGTCACATTCCCATCCAGCACATGGCCCTCGGGTCTGCCCTGCCCAGAGCGAGACACCCTGGGAAAGATGACCCTGAAACACAAACTTACCAACAATCACAGCATTTAAATATAAAAAACTGACTAAAACAACAAAGTGTAAATATGTATGCTTATTGAAAGTAAACCATTTTTTATACTTTGAATTTCAATTTGAGAGAAATGGATTAGGGAGAGGGACAAGAGAGGAGGGAGAAGAAAGAGAAGAGAAGAAAAACAGACGGAGAGGAAGACAGAAGTGTGTGTGTGTGTGTG
>NC_050583.1:1537500-1562500 GCF_013368585.1 Megalops cyprinoides | reverse complement strand
TGTGGCCTTGTGGGTGGAGCACCTGCCTTGACACCGGAAGCTTTTGGGTTCTCGACTCCCCATTTAAAGGTCTTCTTAAGAAGGGCGCCCTCTGCCCCTCTGCCTCACACTCCTGCCATCACAGGAATGTCCCTGTGCTCTCGGGGGGTCTGTAGCGTAGCAACCAAACGCCTGTTCTCTTTCTCTATCTTTCGTCATCCTTCTCCACCTTTTCCTGTTCCTCCTGTCACTCGGTGTGTCTGCTGTACCACTCCTGAGTGGCGGCCACACCCGCCCGCGCTCCCCCTCTCTCCACTTCTCCGCTGGAATGCGGCTGTGTCATTGCAGCCTTCTCTCTCACCCCCGCCCCCCCCCGTGTTGTTTGGCTTCTGCTACCTGGCCCCTCTATCTGAGGGCTGTCTATTGAAGTCCACAAAAGTGTGTGTGTTGGAGTTTCATCTTTCACATATTTCCATCTCTCCCTCCCGCCCGCACACACACACGCGCACACACACACACACACACACACACACGGCTGCAGACTAATCTCTCCTTACACTCTGCTCAGTAAGTACGATGGAGCTCTAGTGCCTCATGTGTTTATTGTAAGCAGTGAAATGTAAATGTAAAATGCAGACAGGTGAAGTGAACAGCAGGGAAAATGGCTTCTCCTCTGTCGTTCCAGGGTAACGGCCTGCACAGGAAGCCTCAGTGGTGAACCGCCTCCTCTCTCGTCTCTGTGCCTCACTTTTTTGATTTTTGTTTTATTTTTTTTTTGATTTTGGTTTTGATATTTCTTGCTCTGGCCAAATTGCATTGGAAGCGGAACACAGGAAGGTGGGGGTCGGCAGACGGGGTGAGGGGTGGGGGGTGTCATTCTCCCCTCTTGCCAGACAATGGGGGGGGGGGGGGGGGGGGAACAGTGTGGGAACCCCTCCGTGGTGGTATGCACTGTTGTGACAGAGGATCATCACTATCACAACCAAATGGCCTGGGAGCCCCCATGGGACACAGACATCGCCAGCCTGCGGGGGTCCCACTGCCACAGGATTTCTGCTTTCTCTGTGTGTGTGTGTGAGAGAGAGAGAGAGAGAGAGAGAGAGAGAGAGAGAGAGAGAGATGGAGAGGAAGAGAGAGACGCCACACCCTGACTCAGTCATGCTCTTTCTCTTTCAAGCACACATATTCAAACCCCAGCGTCATGAACCCCACAACAACCCCCCCCCCCAACCACACATCCAACCTCCCCAAGAACGTCAGCAAGGCCATGCATTACCACAGAGACAGTCTGGAAGCAGGAGGATCGTGGGATATGGCCACAGCGACCACCGGTTAGGCCGTGGTGGTGGCGGGTGGGATTACCTCTGGAGTGTTCTGGAACTGCGTTTCGAGGAGCACCTGGATATAACGGACATTCCCCACCTGAAGCCTTCTCATCTGTGCCTCTCACAGCTATGAGTGGCATGTATATTCAATGCTTTAAATTAAGATGTGTAAAGTGTGTCACTGTTTTAGCAGATCTCCACACATTTCAACATTGCAGGCTACTTCACAGATACTGAAATGAAGGAAATTAATTAAAAAAAATAATTACTATATGTACATATAAAATCTTTGCTCAGTTGAATAATTGAACAGAGTGTAAATCTACCACCTTCAGTTTTTTTGTGATTGGTTCTTTATTTTTTGTTGATAAAGTGGTTATTTTTGCAAATCTGCAATTGAAATGTACTGAATATGAAACTATTTAATGGCCATGCTATTTACGAAAGATGTGTTTGAAATGCATTTATTTATCCATTAAACTGCCCTCTATCTGGGCTAATTAAACCCTAACTAAGCCTGTGTCAGCCTCAGTTTTAGCCCACAGTGTCCACACAAACAGAGCGTAATTATACAGGCGTAGATAATGTAAATATACATATACTTTACTTTATTGACGGGAATACGTCAATAAAAAAATCCCGGTTACTCAAAGCTGCGGTCGTAGTGCTGACAGAGTGACGCAGTGAGGCGTGGCGGCCGCAGGTGCTGCCGAACGGAAAATGACGACCGTTGTCCCTCTTCGGACGGGCCATTTACATGTTTGTCTGCGATAAGCCCGCGGAGCTCCCTGGCTCGAGGAAGAAAATAGCTCTAACCTAGAAGCCAAACGTTAAGACTGACCCCAGATCAGCACCCCTGTGACTCAATGTCTGCTGGGTTTGAGAAGAGAACCGGTTGCGTGTTTTAAAAGAACAATATCGCAATAAAAGGTTTTGGGTAAACGTCTGGATCGCGATCTGGCGTCATGGCAGGAGATACTTCTGTAGATGATGAGTTGCGTGTTGACGGTAACGCTGGTAAAAAAAAAAAAAAAAAAAACTAGGTCAGCGCTTGAGCTGCACGGTGTTTACTTGTGTATATACACTATATGGACAAAATTATGTGGACACCCCTCCTAATTTTTGTGTTCAGGTGTTTCAGCCACAGATTGTTAACAGGTGCATAAAATCAAGCACATAGGCCTATAGCAATGCAATCTCCATAGACAAACCTTGTAAGTAGAATGGGTCTTACTGGAGAGCTCAGTGACTTTAAACGTGGCACTGTCATAGGATGCCATCTTTGCCACAAGTCAGTTCATGAAATTTCTGCCCTGCTAGATCTGCCCCGGTCAGCTGTAAGTGCTATTATTGTCAAGTGGAAGCGGAAGTATTGATACCGAGGTGCATTAAGATCCCTCCCGACAGCTACGCTCTGCTACCGAACGGCGTCTGGAGGTCCTGTCGCATCGTGGTGCAAAATAAAAATCACTATCCATAACTTTCTCCGCCGTTGTCCCCCGATGGTGAAATAAACATCCACGCTTCATCCGTTCTATTGAGTGCCTCTCTGTCTTCAAGAAACATCTGGAGACATGGCTCGTCCACTCTCGGCTGAGCACCTGAAACACTACCACGTAAAAGGGATTTCCCATGTCTCAAACTGTTAACTATTAAACTCTTTTAAAAAAAGAAAAGGAAAAAGTAATCTAATGGTCTAATGCACTCGTTATCTCTACTAGCTATCTAGTACCTTGTCAACCATTGAAACCTGGTCATACAGCGCTACTAATGTTGTTGACTCCTTATGGTTTTTCGTATTCTGCCTCACTTGTAAGTTGCTTTGGATAAAAACGTCTGCCAAATGAATAAATGTAAATGTAAAAATCCTTACGCTGAAAAGCAGTGTCAGCCTGCGAAGAGGAAAGTACGGTAAGAGAGCTTCCACCACCTGATAATGTGAATTTTGCATAACTGTTGTGGGTTATTCCCATGTACTCCGCCCCACCCAAACGACACAGGCCGTCAATCTTCCCAAACTTCAAAAGAGTGCAGTTTTGCGCGTTCGCACATGCTGAAAGAGAGCGTGACAGCGGTGACGCACGAGTTGGGCGTTCAGCGCAAAATTCCCGTCCGTGAGAGTTTACGTTTAAATCTCTTCCGACTGCTGATATCATCATCATCAGATTTAACGCAATATTACGCTCTGACGGACGACCTGCTACAGACTGCTTCACACAGTAGTAGAGTTGCAATGCAAAATCACAACTGATTGAACGGGTCCAAGGCTGGATCAGTGAGGAGGCGTGACTGACCCAGCTGGACCTGGTCCATTCCGCATGTGTTTGAGACATGGGCAGGAGCCTAAAGGCCTTTGCACACCAAGTCCGCATTTTTCGTCCGAAATTGTCGCACGTTTAAAAATAAGTACGACCTCACGTTGTGCCTATCACGTTTACACACCGACTCCGAAACTTTACTCCGTCATTAACACGTAGGAACAGGTTCGAATTTCTACGTTTTTTGTCGCATCCGTCAAAAGCCTCTAGAGAATTGTTTGACCACTCAGAGGGTGTAAACACCGTGCATGCATGAACCAGGCACTGAGGCAGCTCAGCCATTACGCACGACTGGATCTGGGATCTCCGGCACAGCCTCGAAACACAAATTCTGTCAGCTCTGGCAGAAAAGCGTGGTAAACAGATTGGTCACAGGACAACTGTTGACCATGATGTTGTATGTTGCAGCGTTTTCAGGCTGTACCCTGATCTGCGGATCCAGTCGAAAGGCTGATCACCTAGCGCGCACTTTTCCTATGGCACAATTTGGATTGCCTATTAAACTTATAAAGTGTGTGTGTGTGTGTGTGCACGCGTGCGTGCGTGTGTCCCTACCTTAGACATACTGTCAGCCGCTGTTCAGGATCAATTGGATCGCGGAAATTGGTGGTCTTCTTTTTAATATGTGGTTCCAGTATTGCTAGCAGCGTATCAAACTGGACCACTGACATCCTGAAATAGACCTGGAAACGATTGGGATAATTAAGCAGCTCCTTTATCAGCAAGTTAAACTCTCCTTCCTCTTGACGCATTCTCAGGATTGGACGGACCCAATATTTCCTTTTTCTTTTTCTACTTTCAAAAAGTAAAAGGACCACATAATCATCCTCACTGCTTGACGACTCCATTTTGTCTCGTACTACAAATTTTCGGAATGAATAGAGTAATAAAATGCATCGGACTCAGTGTGCAAGGTTTCTGTGCGTAACGATTTTTATCAGATGACAGATTAAAAAAATGCATACGAAAAATACGGAGTTGGTGTGCAAAGGCCTTAAGCCTGACCCTGATTTCCTGAATCACATTTCAACAAATACAATTTAAAAACAATTCAGATAACATTGAGAAATGTCTTTTCTAACTTATCTGGCTGCCTTTATCTAACTGCCTTTACCTTTGGGAAAACATGCTGTACATATTTTTAGTATTTTTTAAAATTATTATTCATAGAACTTCAGATGCCTGGTGGTGGGTCATGTGGCTTTTGTTAGGAGCTGTGTTCAGTGTGACGGTGATTTGGGGAGAGGCATTTAACAGCAACAGGGTTGAGTATTGAGGCACTTCTGCAATCTCTCACACAGAACAGTTCAGAAGGAGGCTGTTTGCATCACTTGTATTTGGAAGAGTAGTTCTAAGTGAGATTCACACTTCAAACTGCTCTGCAAACGTCAAACTGGTTCTGACCCGGTTCTGAGCGGCTTCACAGCTCCACTAGGACCGGAAGAACAGAGAACTCTTCCATTCCTCATCTGACTTTATCCCCCAGTGTCATCTCTCTGAGAGAGGATTGAGCTGAGGGTGATCATCCTGGTTAAATAAAGGTTAAATAAACATGTCTAAAAATACCCCTTGGTCCCATTGTTCTGGCCCAGTCCGGCTCTGTTATTACAGCTGACAGATGTGAGATGGAGGCGGTTGTGGGCAACACCCATCAGGGCGGCCACAGGCAGACTGAGCGTGTGCCGTACCTTTATTTAGCGGCCACCTGCTGGCTCTGGCCTCCGCTCTATACGCTGCAGTGGGCCTTTTGTTGCCGTCTTTAGCGGGTTACGCGCTGTCTGGAATGGGCCAAGAGCAACGGCGAACGCCATGCAATCACCACAGTGCACTGCAGCCAGGAAAGCTTCCATAGCCAGCCTCCGTAATATACCTATCTAGCATAGCCTTGCTGTTAATTTACTGGTTACATGAGCATACAGTAGCTAGGTTTAGCTGGGCAGGTATGATTTTTACATTTTACATTTACTTTTATTCATTTGGCAGACGCTTTTATCCAAAGTGACTTACATAGGTTACAGTTCTTTACAATGTTATCCGTTTATACAGGCGAGGCAATTGTGGGTAAAGGTTAAGGGCACAGCAGCAGTGTCCCAGCGGGGATCGAACCGGCAACCTTTCGGTTACAAGTCCTGCTCCTTAACCATTGCGCTACACTGCCGCCTAAGTCAGACATGCGTATTCACTTCACAGTTTGATATGGATCGCTAGTCGATAGGAAGCCTGGTGTGTCCTGCAAAGGACAGGCAGCAGAGCCCATCACCCCCCCACAGCCCCTGCTCAGGTCTGCATATCGTGTGAGAATGCATCGGTGCCCCCACCCCGTGGACAGCAATCAGTCCTGCTACATCAGCAGCTTCAAACCGACTAAATCACTCACCGCTCTCAGTGCATGATGTGTGTGCGGGTGGGAGGGTTTGATGGAAGTCTTGACTCTCAAAATGCGCCATATTATAGTTGCAAGCTTTGAGTTTCAACACAGTCACTTTAGGGATGGGAGGGGCAGGTCTACAAGCCATCACTGTTTTAATTCGAGAGGAATCCCTCTTCCAGACACTACCAGCCATGGCTGTGAGGACTGATGTCTTTTCACTGACAGAACCCATTCAATTTATTGTCCGAGACATAGTCAGAGAGATTATTGCAAATACAAATTTATGTGATATCTGCATGACACAGAAAAGACAAACAGGTTTAAAAACAGACAGACAGACAGACACACACACACACACACTTATAAGAAACACAGTCAGTCTTTATATGCAGAATAATGGTTACTACACTAGTGTGTTACTACACATCGGACAGGACAGAACTGTTCATACAAAGTGGCGCTCTCAGTATCCTGGTTACCCGTTTCTCTCTCTGTCCCAGCTGCGCCTGGCAGTAGCTGTGCCTCACTACATTTTGACATTAGAGCACCCATATTCTCACAATGTCCTTCTTTTTGGGACATTCTGACAGGATTCAGATTGAAGCAGCAGGAATACCAATACCCCTCTCTCACCTTCTTCCTTTCTTTCTCCACACCACTCTCACTCCCTCTCTCTCTTTCAATCTCTCATTTATTCCTTTCACTTCCTCCCACTACACCCCCCCCCCCCCCCCCCCTCAGCCCCAGTGCCAGCCCTCGTTGGTCAGCGGGAACAGCTCCTGGTTGTACCGCAGCAGCAGAACCTGCTCGAAGTGTTGGAGGCCGATGCCGGTGTGCTCGGGCGTGAGCACATGCCCGTTGTGGCTGAACAGCCGCTGTACACTGGCGCCCGAGGGCAGGGGGGTGTTGTACTTGATGAAGAGGCGCTTGATGATGGGATACTTGTTGAGGGAGGCCAGGGCCTTGTCCGAGTCCTGCAGGTAGCTCAGCACCTCCACCTCTGCCGTGGACCTGGTCTCGCCCTGCGCGGCCGTGAAGCCAAAGAACTTGTCCTCGGACTCTGAATCGGAGCCCGACCCGCAACCGCGCTGACCCTGCCGGGTCTCCTCCAGCGCCGCTTCCTCCAGCAGCACTTGCCTCAGCTCCTCGCTCTCGCCCGGTGCCAGCCACCACATGCGCAGCTTGGGCACCGTCACGGCGGCCATCTTGGCCTCACGGCTGCACATGAGGCGGTCGAAGCGGGCATCGATGGCGGCCAGGAGGGCATCAACTAGGTGGGCGGAGAAGCGGACGAAGGGCCTGATCTCGCTCAGCTTGGACTTGAGCGTGAGGATCGTGGGCAGCAGGTATCCCAGGATGCACTTCTTCTCTGCCTGAATGAAGTCCAGGGAGTAGGCCAGGGGCTGGAGCACGTCGGCGTACTCCTGAAGGAACAGCAGCTCCTGGGCGCTGAAGGGCTCCACGCCCAGCCGCTCGCAGGTCTCCTGCATCTGAGCGTCGCTGAGGGACAGGATCCCGCGGATGGCGCGGTACTCGGCACTCCAGACGGCCACTTGGGGCACCAGCGTCTTCATGCCAGCGATGTCCTCCAGGAAGTCCAAGCCCAGGGTGGAGCTGTGCACCCGCGCCCAGATGGTGGCACACTTCTCCATGGCCCCGCTGTAGAGGTCCCGCGAGGGCCCGGCAGACAGCACCCCCTGCACGTGGTCGCGGGCGATGCGGCCGAGCACGTGGGCGGAGCAGCATCGGTGCGCGGGCAGCAGGAACTGCAGCTCCTTCACGTCACTCTCCAGCAGCTGGCTCACGTCTTCGAACACCGCCTCCACGGGCGCCTCCCCCCCAAGCCCATGGACCCCGCCGAACACGGGGACGAAGACGCTCCCGCTGTCCGTCACCATGCACCCCACCTTGTCCCGCAGGTCGAACTGCGCATGGACCTCGGCGAGCCGGGTCGCCACCGTGTCGCACGTCGGCGGGCCCTGCAGCGCGGCGCACGCCAGCGCGGCCGACTTCCTCTCCAGTGTTCCCTCCTCAATCCAGTGGCAGCTCACGCCCAGGTAGCTGCGGCCACGGGCGGTCCACACGTCCGCGGTGGTGCAGACCGCCTGCACCTCCTTCAGCCTGGAGCTCAGCGCCTCCTTCATGGAGTGGAAGGCCCACGAGACCTTCCCCGCCAGGGCATTAGGGCTCATGAGCCCCCTGCTGGCCTGGAGGCCCTCCATCAGCCGGATGAAGGAGGGCTGCTCCAGGATGGAGAACGGCTGGAGGCCGTCGATGATGAAGTTGAAGACCAGGGCGTTGAGCTTCCTCTGTGCCGCCTTGTTGAAGTAGTAGCTGGGTTTGGCTTGCTTTGCGGGGCGCTCATCCTGGCCCTCTCTGAGGGTGTCGGGGGCCAGCTCTCTGCTCCTGTCCTGACAGTGGCTGCTTTGCCCGGCCAGTTTGTTTGCTGGGGTCCCCTCAGAAATGTGGCCCTCGTGCTTTCTCTGTGAATCAAAGAAGGGTTCCCTCATGTTACGAACATTGGCTTAAGAGATTATCACAACTCGCAGCACAGCGCCTTACGACGGCTCATATTCAGAACAACAGCAAATACTACAATATTATAGTAAATGCATAACATGCTCAATCAAAGCACATAGTCAGTGATTAAAATGCAACTAAATAAAGTATTTACAACTCATCATCATATTAAAAGTAACGATGAGTTCATTTCCAGAGGGAACTTTGAATGCTTGTATTATGTGTATTATAGGAAGCGGTGTCCCTACGTCATAACGCATTTAAAGGGGCGTTAGCGCGTGCACAGCGCACTCGTGTTTAGTGGACCTGAGCACGCGCCTTCCCTTCTGTAAAACGCTGGAAATGAGCAATGCTCCTTTAAATATGCGCCGTAGACTAGTCAGGTTCTATACAGTTTTACCTATATACGGACAGAATACGAGTTTAGTATAGAGCATTTTCCTTGCGAATGGCAGTGTTAGTCTGCATGCAATATTCCAAATTTTAACTGGAGGACAGTCTGTGATAGGTCAGATTAAAGGTCTACTGGCAAACATCTGTGGAATTCTCATTCAGATTTAAAGAAGTGTGTCTTAAAACGGCCATGTTTTATTGACTTCATACGCAATGACCCAACAACAGCAATGATGTTACTGTACTCACCACCAAATGCTTTTTCAGGTTTGACGTAGAACTTTTGGATGTGGAGAGGAATTTTTCCCGCGGTTTGCACAGTTTGCACTGTACTGTAATATTCTTGCCTCTCTCCCCCTTGTAATCAAACAGCGACCTGAAGCTCCACGCTGCGAACGAACACGTTTTGTTCGCGTCCGCTTCCATCTCGTCCGGCCCCGCACGTGCACCGAAATCGGCGAAACGCTGATGCGGTCGGGATTATTACTGCTATTATTACTGTATAACGCTGCTCCGGTGACAACTTTCCCCGTAAACCTCATCTATTTAGCACGTGTGTATATTGTGTTCAAAACATTTCCTGCTTTGGAGTAGTACGATCTCCCTCGCTATAATATAAATCTTTTTTCAGCATGCAACTGGGGAAAGCAACAGCATTTAACAATGGCAGTCGCGGGATGCACAGTACTTCCTGGAGCAGGACAGTAATCTGATTACTCCAGTATGTAATCAAGCCCGTTACATTCGACCAATAGAATATCCGTGTCCCGACCTCCGCATGAAAACCTACCTAGCAACGGTTTGGTGACTAAAAGGACGGATGGATTGAGTAATATGTTTGTTACGTCCTAGTACGTATTTGTGTGTGTGTGGCTCTCTCTCCTCCTCCTCTTGCTCCCCGTCCAGTTTACTTTCAGATTGCCAGATCGCGTTGATTGGCTTGAGGACGGGCGGGGAGATTTGAAAAGTACGGAGCCCCGGAAGGGACATGGAGGGGGGGATGGAGAGATGGAGAGAGGGAGAGATGGAGAGATGGAGAGATGGAGGATTGAAAAAAAGACGTACTTTTGCGGGATCTAGCAAAAGTATGCGAGATCTCACAAAGTTTTTCATTTAAGGCAATGTACTTCCGGGTCAGTTCGGCAAGACGGCAACATGGAAATCACAAGAGTGGAGCGCACACAGCCGTGGGAGAGGTTCATAGAGACTGGCCTCAAATATATAGACATTAAATCACCCGACCAGCACATGCACACACTGTGAATTTCAAGTCAGCTTTATTTATTTGAACGAAAAATACCTATAAACAAAAATGGCACTTACGTTTAGGCTGACAAGAAAAACAACACAAAGGTAACACATATAAACTACTATAAGTACATTAACCTAAATATTGTAAATATTTTCTTGTCAGCCTGAACATTCGTAGGCGGTGGGTGCCATTTTTGTTTATTGACTGTTTCCCCCGTGTTTTTCGTTAGTTAAGTTGCTTTGTTTTTCGTTTTGTTACTTTTTTTTCAGTAGGTTAGCTAACTCCCCTCTTCCTCTTCTAGTGAATTTATTTAGCAGATCTTCTTATCCAAAGCAATTTAAAGCATAATGGAGCATAAATCCATTATGTATCCATTCTAGCTGAATGCGCAACAGCGTCAGACCAGGCTAACAACACTCGCAGACCAGTGAGTGTGAGCACAACACCATTCAAGCCCTACCACAAGTTAGCCTGTGCTAACCTGATTAGTCAAGGGTAACCAAGTACACTACCATACATCAGTCAGTAGCTCACAGAATCCAATGCACAGTGCGATCCTGCACGTAAAATTAACAGCAAGTTCTGCAAGTAGCAGGTGTTAGGGGGCAGGGACTGAGGTGGAAAGGATTAACGGGAAGAGAGAAATAAATGGGAAAATAACTCGGGGTGCAGGGAGATCCCTGGGTGCAGAGCAAGCAGAGGTGAGCCCTACCGCTCAGCTTCAAAACTATGTCATCTGCCAACAATGAGGGGCACAGTAAACTGGGTTTATCTGGCCAGGGATGGGGGGGGCCTGGCGCCAGGAGAACATGCAGAGGGGGTGAAACGGACCCCTAAGCACCCCCATAGTGCTGGGACTGGATCCTGGTTCCGCCTCCCTGTGTGTGACGTGCATTGCTTGCAAGAGTATCAGATGTGCTTGTCTCGCCTCAGAGCTCCCGCGAGCGCGGAGGTTGTCATAGTTCAGGCTTGCGTAATGTGAAACTAAAGCAAACCGATGGTGCATTGATCCTGCCTCAGTGAACTCTGCGTCCACCACATGCAAAGGAGATAGGTAATCTGCAAACCGCTGCCCACATTCCGACTGCATGACCCAGAGGGAAAACAGTCGCTTTGTGATTTGGCTTTGCAGTATGCTGGGAACTTCACCCCCATCTCTCACTCCCACCTCCCTCCCTCTACCCCGCCCCGCTGTCTATTTATGTCAGCAACGATGCAAATGATGTAACATAAACCTACTACAGTGTGGAACAGAAGAAAACATTACATTTATAAGGTGCTCTTATCCAGCACAAGAGAACAGAAGTGTGTCCATTCAAGTTAAATGATCAACAGTGACAGACATGTCAAACATACCTTCAAGGCAAGGGACATAAATAGATGCAAACACAGCTTCATCTATCAATCTATCTGTCTATCTGTCTATCTATCTGTCTCTGTATACATGTGCTGTAAGTCCGCCCCCCCGTCCCTGTACCTCTGTCTTTGGAGGATTTTTGTTCAGGCTTCTGCATGTTTCTGTGGATGTGTGTGTGTGTGTGCGTGTGTGTGTGTATGTAGCTGTGTGTGTGCATGAGTATGTGTATGGGAGTGTATGTGTGTGTGTGTGTGTGTATGTATGTATGTGTGTGCGTGCGGTGGTGTGTGTGTGCATGTGGTGGTGTGCGTGCGGTGGTGTGTGTGTGTGTGTGTATGTATGTGTGTGCATGAGTATGTGTATGGGAGTGTGTGTGTATGTAGGTGTGTGTGTGTGCGTATTTGTGTGTGTGCGTGCAGTGGTGTGTGTGTGTGTGCAGCTGTGTGTGTGTGTGCGTGCGTGCGGTGGTGTGTGTATGTGTGTGCACGCTGTCTCTCACAGGCTCAGCTGGGGCTGATAAACCTGGCTATGCTCTGACACAGGGCGCCCCCCCAACACAGCAGCATTCACTGAAAGCCTCTCTGTCCCTCCCTCTCCCAGAAATAACACCCCACCTCCCCTGCCCCTGACACCAGGCCCCTCAGCAAACTGAAAAACACCACCATGGCCAGTTCTATGGGCTCACATCAGGCCAAGCCAAAATAAATATCTAAAGCAGGATTGACTCTTGAGAGCTTTGTGCTTGAAACTATCAAAAAAGGCAAGCCCTGAGTCTGGTTGTATGGGTTACTGATTGAAAGGGTACTCTCTTTTTTCAGCAGGTGTCACAGTTGTTTCTGATCATTTGTCTTCTCTGTGTGTTAGTTAGTGTATTACATTATTGTCATTTAGCAGGCACTCTTTTCCAGAGTGATTTACATAGGTTACAGTATTATCCATTTATACAGTTGGACATTTACTGAGGCAATTGTGGATTAGGTACCTTTCCCAATGGTGTAACGGTGGTACCTCAGCAGGGAATTGAACCAGCAACTTTTCGGTTAAGAATCCTGCTCCTTTACCACTATGCTCCCCTGCTGCCCTACAGAGACATAAGACAAACCCAAAACGTCTGAATTCAGCTGAATTTGGGAGTTAGAGCAGCTTTGTTAGTTTCGTGTACTTTTGTATATGTATGATACCAATAATTTGATCACAGGACTTCCACTCTCCAAGAAGAGTGCTGTTAAATTGTACTCTGTCCTTATTCTTTAAATGTTGACCCGTTAATCTTAGCTATCTGTAAAGACAATGTTTCCTGGCTCCTGGAGGTGGAAAACCCTGGCTTCAGAAAGTAAAAGTCCTACCATATATTTGTTCTAGCCATTCACTAAACAAGGTGATTTCACTAATTAGCTCCTCTACCTGGCTGAAGAGTTGTGCTAAGTAAATTCAGTTGGTGTAGCACATGGGTGGAACAAATACGTGGCAGGACTTTTACTTTCTGAAGCCGGGGTTTTCCACCTCTGTCCTGTAGCCCTTATTGATATAATCTTTGTCATGTAATGATGACAGCAACAGTAGCCTTGCATTGTGGGTAGCTCGTAGATTGTCTGGCCAACTGTTGAAACTTGGTCAGCACTTCTAATATTGTGACTCCATGTATGGCTTTCACTTGTGTTGCACTCTGTCTCACTTGTAAGTTGCTTTGGGTAAAAGAGTCTGCCAAATGAATAAATGTAAATTGTAAATTTAAGCAGCCACAGAGTGAGGAAACATTGGCTTCTGCTACATGTTAAGCCTCCCTGTTTTATTTGTTCAGTAAACTATGTTAACTTAACCTCTCCAACTGGACATTTAATCATTTGACAATCTTGACTCTTTTTTTTCCATGTCTTGTAGGTACACAGAGGTAGCCTTGCTCTGTGAGTCAGCTTGGAAAAGACCTTCTGCCTTGTAAAGGTGAACGACAGTAAAGAGCTTTCACAAATTTGCCAGCCATTTTGACATGAAGGGCAGCTGCCTGCCCATGCTCTTTGGCTCAGTGGAAAGAACACCTTTGATCTCCCCTGCCTCTGTCGTTTCCACGGCTGCCGTTGTCCTGGCCACTGAGTCACCGGTCATTCACACTGGCTCTGGGGACAAAGTCACCTTGCAGCAAACAAATTAGCCTGCAATAGCTGGCCTGTTCTGCCACAGCACCTCAGAAACAGAGGCTCACTCCCCCTGCCTGCTCTGAGCTATCCCATGGTTCATTTGGATCCAGAATTCATTTGATTGATAGTTTTCTGATGATTACAGATGGTTGACTACACTTATTTTTATACCTGCTAAATGAAATGATGTAATAATATAGTGTAATGTAATGTTATTTTTGTGTTAAGCCTCAATATACATATGTAAAACCTGTCTCTTGACCAATCTTTGAACCGGAGGTAAATTTTGTCAGCTGATTCAATGTGGCCGAATAGTCAGTAAGACTGCGGTATTCCAAACTGGACACCATTTTGGCTCAACATAACTGGAGGCCAGGGCCAGTGATGGATATGGTGAAATGGCTGCTTTTACTACCCTGTAATACTGCGTGACTTATTAGCTGAGCTAATATTACCAAAATTAAGCCCAGCTGGAGCCTCCAGACAAATTTAAGAACAGACAAAATAAAAACATAGTAAAACCATGAATACTGTTTCTGCAAACACCAGTTTACTCAAATTCAAAATTTTCCTTTCACCCCAAAAACCCACACATTACACAAGATGATACACTTTCAAGGAAAACTTTTTTTCAGTCCTTCATGACCTTAAACCACTGCTGACATGCATAATGGTGGAGCAAAAATTTTTTTTGTTTCCATAGTTAACAAAACTACAGGGTGTTCATATTCCCCTGTGAGAGTTTCAGAGAACCAGGGTTGCAGTGAGTAGAATCTGCTAATGGTAGCCTTGCTTCATGTGAGTAAATGGCACTGCAATTCTCCAGGGACGGTCAATCCTGCAGATAGATGCAATCGTCCATGTTGCAGATCCCCGAGTCACTGAAAAACCCACAGTTTGCGTGATGAAGGCTACAGAGTCTTTAGCTGCCTCATCCTCTGTCAGGCAAGGGTCCCACAGCGAAAACTCTGCCTGACACCAGCCCACCAGCAGGCTTAGCCAGACTCCCACACCTCACTTTCTCTGCCTGCCTTTTTCCTAAGCTGCAAATTCAGCCCAAACTCAACAACTCAAAGAAAATAACTCCAGACCAGCATTCCAAAACCCAGATATAACCCCAAACAAATTTCCAAACTTAACTGCACACCCAATAACCTTAAAGGTCAAATGTGAAAGAAATGAACGCCATGATACAACCAATCACAAAACAGAAACTGACCTGGCCTTTCAGTTACCCAAAAATACCAGAGAGCACACAAAGTTCAGAAATGCATTTCAAAAGAAAATTTGGGAAAAAAAAACCCCTCTCTACATTAACCCCCGTTTGTAACACCCATGGGTTGCAAATACATTGGTGTATTCACATATTGCGTTTTGCGGTGGTTGCAATCACATTCACACCGCATATTATGTGTGACTACGTCAAGAATGCTGCTTTGTTTGCCTTGTGAATAAAGCAGCATTTCACTGCATTCATTCTTCCTGTGTATGTTATTCTGACTGCCATCGGTGAACCGAGGGGAATCTTGGCAGTGATTGGCCAAACATCCAGGAATGGGCTGTTTGATTGGCCAAACGCTGAGGAATGGGCTGCTTTAAAACCAGGATGTTTTTGCTGTCATCCTGTTTCCCATTGGTCTTTTTGCTGTGAAAGGACACTTCTTTCAGAGAGGTGAACTTGAGGTGACCCGCCCCCCTGTTCATGAATGATCCCATACTGCTACAGTAGCAGCCCCTGAGTCACAAAGAGTCTCACAAAGTCTGGACTGTTTCCACGGCAGTGAAACCTACACCTCCATTGGGTCGGCTGCGTGGAGCCGGCCAATCACAGCGGGCATATTCTTCATTCATTTCTAATGAACCTCGGCATTGGTTGCCCTTCAAAGCAACAGAGAACCCTCTGCAACTGATAAAATGCAATAAATGCATGCTGAGACAGCTGAATGAGTACTAGTTACATCACATTACATAACACGCATTTAGCAGATGCTCTTATCCAGAATGACTTCCAATGCAATAGAAGTGTATCCATTCAAGCTAAATGAGCAAGTGTCAGACCAGGCTAAAGTTAACTGCAACTCTGGCTTACCAGCATCAATCAGACCAACAGAAAGGCTGGTGTAAGCTGGGCAGCTAAACCGGTGAGGTGAAGCTGTTACAATACAATAGATACAATAGCAGAACCATGAATATGACAAACTTGTGGTGTCGAATAACAATTATGGAGTTGACTTTCAGGATCAAAAAAAAAAACTCCTCTGACTTTCAGCAATGTGTCAGCAACCTTCCTGGATGGGTGATCTTTTGAAAGAGATGCCAATTATCAGTCACCATTGTCTGTGTTTGTATAGTTTGGCTGATCCGAAAACAGTATAACCAGGACAGCAAGATGTCAGTTTAGTCCCTTAACTGGTTGACTGAACCATCAAGATGAGCAGAATGTCAGCAATCTGTTTGAGCCGATCAGAATTCTGCAAGGCGTCAGGTGACTCTATCAGTCACTGCTGACTTAACACAAGGGATTGGATTTGTGGACAGGGTGATTAGTTTAAATATACATCACACAGACTTGTGATTGTATTTCCACCACTGTGCACAACTTGTGGTTACAGCGTGTCTGTAGGACAATGAAGTGTGTATCAGTGGACATCAGTGGAGCTAAAATAAGAAAGTCACTAAATGAAATGAAGAAACAGTAACTCCCAGTTAGTCAAAACCATCAATGAACAAGCTCAAGAGCAGCATTCATAGAAAATCGTTGCTTTTAGCACAAAGTCAATGACGTGCTGATAGACTGACTGAGGTCTGCAAAGGAGAATAAGAGCAGCATTGATTTTAACAAGGTAAAAAGGTGGCAAGAGTTTATGACCTTAAACTGAGATGTGAAGCACAGAGGAAATCACTGTAACTAAACTCCTGAGTAAAGGCATGCCTGAGAGACTTCTGTGGAGGTCAAAGGCTGAATTTACAGATTTTTACAGCGGTTTTAATACTTAGGTCAATACCATGCCCACTTTTTCAAAACTCCTAACACAGTGTGCTTAACAACCATGCATATGAGCACATCAGTTAATATTTTTCGTGCAAAATGTACTACAACCACCAAAACACTTCATAATTCACCCAAAAGTGACTTGTGCTGCCATAACTATAGCAAATGCTCTCTCCTATTGAGTGTGGTAAATTTACTGTAGTTGCATTCTTGGGTCACTTTCTCTTACTGATAACCCATGACTTACATATACAGTAGTAATAGTGGAAAAATCTCTTCAGCGACAACTACATCTATATTTTACCTATATACATGCAAATTTCAATGTAAATATGACCACTTTTGTATAGATGATAACAAGGCTGCAAACAAAAAACGGAAAAAAACCTTCTGCTAAAATCAGAATAATCTGTCTTATTTCAAGCGTATAGTTTCATTTGTCTGTCAAAATGCAGCATAATTCCATCTACAGTCATCTAAATTCTGTTACATTTTGAACTGAAAGTTAACTGTTTTGAACAAAGTATCTAAATGTCTGCTAAATTTATTGTAGTTGTACAGAATTTTGCTGGTGGTGAACATTGACTGAGAGAGGTATTGGCGGAAGTGGCGATTGAATGCATTTTGTATCAAAGCAATGCAAAAGTATACACAGTTTAGCTCACATAGTCTACTGACATGGTGAATGTGTTAAGTGTTTTGAAAAAGTGGACATGGTATTGAGACATATGTGAAAATGATTGTAAAAAACTGTAATACTAACAGGTGCACTCAGCGTGTCAGCTGCATCAACAACAGGTGTCAGGGTCATGGTGTACGCAGCTAATTACTGCTCCCCTTTCTCCTTTTCGGTTAATCAGCCGCTCTGTGTGAGTGTGTGTGTGTGTGTGTGTGTATGTGAGATTCTTTTTTGAGTGTGTGTGTGTGTGTGTGTTTGAGAGAGAGAGAGAGAGAGAGTGTGTGTTTGTGTGTGTGGGAGTGTGTGTGTATGTGTGTGCTTGACAATGACTCATGTGATTATGTTTACTTTTCCTCTGAATGCAAACCTGAGAAAGTAATCAAAGCTAAATTCAAATGTAAAAAAAAAACCAAAAACAAATGAAAAACAATACACTGCAAAAGCATCTTCATCTGCCTCTACAGCCTGTGTGCCTTTTAAAGGCAAGTCATTTAATCGCTCTCTGGCTTTTTCTTTCAGAGTGGTGGGTACAGACTAGATAATCACGCTCATTAAATGAATGCTGTCACGAATTTCCAGAAACCCCCCCCCCCCCCCCCCCCCCCCCCGCCTAAAAGTGAGTTTCCCCAACTGGTTTCCTCTTAATTGGAACAGTTTAATTACCCCCCCCCCCCAATCTCGTTACCGGTCTGGTCCCGGGGGAAGGGGGAGGTGTGGGTGTTTGTTGTACCTGATGATGTGCCATTATTCACAACACCTCTGTTTTACCGGAACCATGGACCCAACCCCCAGGGGGCACTGTGGTCCCCTGTCTCACTCCTCACCCCAGCGCTGATACAAGAACACAAGAAGTTTAATGATGAGAATGCAGCTAATTAGATTTGTCATTCGACTTGTAATACAGACTGTATCTAGGACTGTGTCAAACCTTGAACATGCCAAGGGGGTCTCTTTCTACAGCAAATCATGATAAGCTATTTACTCCCTGAATGAAAAAAATATACATTTCAAGTTTCCTATGTGCTGTCCACCTTCAGCTGATCTGCTGTCCTTTAAGCAAACCAGGCGTGATTGAGCAGGGGCTGATGGGAAAGCAGGGACACATATTCGTAATATATGATCCAGTCAGCTCAGTGCTTTACCCACTGAAAACCTTGTCTGTGCTGTTGATGAAGCTACAAGTGTCCCGATTTGCTGGTTCACTGTGCACACTCTTGAAGGGTGTGGTCAGAATCAGAACTGCCACAGTCAACGTAGGAATGCAGGCCGCACTAGAACAACCTGTCAGCAGTCAGAACCTTCTAGATGGAAGAAAGGAACCCAGGAGTTGAATAACTGACCACAGTAGAATGCCTTTGGCAAAAAGATGAGGATAAAGCCAAAGATGGTGCAGGAAAGCAGGGGGTTATGGGAAAGTGGAGGGTTACAGGAAGGCAGGAGGATGGAGACTCCACAGTTTCAAGGGAGATTTTAATGTCAAATTCTGATTTACTAAAAGACACGGTTTTCTTTGAGAAAATAAAACTCAGGGGCCAGTGTTTGGTTGAATATTCAGAGGACTATTCAGCTGGCATGTTCTTGGGGAGGTTCACCTCACCTTCAGTTGTAAAGTCAATAGGAAATGTTGGTTTTAGGGGTAAATTTGCTGATTAAACTCTGCAGGCTGTTACGGTACACCTCTCAGCAGTAATATGGTACAGTAGAGAGGGGCAAAGGTTGCTGGTACATTGCTGGTATGTTTACAGGTATAATGTTGTCCATATCTTGAGTCACTTAGATTTTCACAATTTGCAGTCTGTGAATGCTGTTTGGCCCCTGCATTCCCATCATCCCCTGCTTTCCCATCATCCCCTGCATTCCCATCATCCCCTGCATTCCCATCAGCCCCTGCATTCCCATCATCCCCTGCTTTCCCATCATCCCCTGCATTCCCATCAGGTGAGTCAGGGGGCCCAGAGCTGGGGGTAGTGAGTCAGTGAGTCACTGCTGTTGGGGGGGGGGGGCTGCAGGTGTTTACTCAGCGTGTTGACACAGCTGCCCAGGATGGTTCAGGAGCAGCAGGCGGGAGGCAAACACAGACCGGCCTCTGAAACGGCCAGGGGGCCTGGAGAGGAGAGAACATCCAGCACAGGTCCCGGCAGAAGCCACAGGGAGGGGACAGGGAGGGGACAGGGAGAGGACAGGGAGAGGACAGGGAGGGGACAGGGAGGGGACAGGGAGAGGACAGGGAGGGGACAGGGAGAGGACAGGGAGGGGACAGGGAGGCCGCAGGGAGGGGACAGGGAGGGGACAGGGAGGCCGCAGGGAGAGGACAGTGAGGGGACAGTGAGGGGACAGGGAGGGACAGGGAGGGGACAGGGAGGGGACAGGGAGGGACAGGGAGGGGACAGGGAGAGGACAGGGAGGGACAGGGAGGGGACAGGGAGGCCGCAGGGAGGGGACAGGGAGAGGACAGTGAGGGGACAGGGAGGCCACAGGGAGGGGACAGGGAGAGGACAGGGAGGCCACAGGGAGGGGACAGGGAGGGGACAGGGAGAGGACAGGGAGAGGACAGGGAGGCCGCAGGGAGAGGACAGGGAGGGGACAGGGAGGGGACAGGGAGGCCACAGGGAGAGGACAGGGAGAGGACAGGGAGAGGACAGGGAGGGGACAGGGAGGCCGCAGGGAGGGGACAGGGAGGCCACAGGGAGAGGACAGGGAGAGGACAGGGAGGCCACAGGGAGAGGACAGGGAGGGGACAGGGAGAGGACAGGGAGGCCACAGGGAGAGGACAGGGAGAGGACAGGGAGAGGACAGGGAGGGGACAGTGAGGGGACAGTGAGGGGACAGGGAGAGGACAGGGAGGGGACAGGGAGGGGACAGGGAGGCCACAGGGAGGGGACAGGGAGAGGACAGGGAGAGGACAGGGAGGGGACAGGGAGGGGACAGGGAGGGCACAGGGAGAGGACAGGGAGAGGACAGTGAGGGGACAGGGAGAGGACAGGGAGGCCACAGGGAGGGGACAGGGAGAGGACAGGGAGGCCACAGGGAGGGGACAGGGAGGGGACAGGGAGAGGACAGGGAGAGGACAGGGAGGCCGCAGGGAGAGGACAGGGAGGGGACAGGGAGGGGACAGGGAGGCCACAGGGAGAGGACAGGGAGGGGACAGGGATGCCGCAGGGAGGGGACAGGGAGAGGACAGTGAGGGGACAGGGAGGCCACAGGGAGGCCACAGGGAGAGGACAGGGAGGGGACAGGGAGGCCGCAGGGAGGGGACAGGGAGAGGACAGGGAGGCCACAGGGAGGGGACAGGGAGGGAGGGGACAGGGAGGGGACAGGGAGGGGACAGGGAGAGGACAGGGAGAGGACAGGGAGGCCACAGGGAGAGGACAGGGAGAGGACAGGGAGGCCACAGGGAGAGGACAGGGAGGGGACAGGGAGAGGACAGGGAGGGGACAGGGAGGCCGCAGGGAGTGGACAGGGAGGCCACAGGGAGAGGACAGGGAGAGGACAGGGAGGCCACAGGGAGAGGACAGGGAGGGGACAGGGAGGCCACAGGGAGAGGACAGGGAAAGGACAGTGAGGGGACAGGGAGGCCACAGGGAGAGGACAGGGAGAGGACAGGGAGAGGACAGGGAGGGGACAGGGAGGCCGCAGGGAGTGGACAGGGAGGCCACAGGGAGAGGACAGGGAGAGGACAGGGAGGCCACAGGGAGAGGACAGGGAGGGGACAGGGAGGCCACAGGGAGAGGACAGGGAGAGGACAGGGAGGGGACAGGGAGAGGACAGGGAGAGGACAGTGAGGGGACAGGGAGAGGACAGGGAGGCCACAGGGAGAGGACAGGGAGGCCACAGGGAGGGGACAGGGAGAGGACAGGGAGGCCACAGGGAGGGGAAAGGGAGGCCGCAGGGAGAGGACAGGGAGGCCACAGGGAGAGGACAGGGAGGCCGCAGGGAGGGGACAGGGAGGGAACAGGGAGGGGACAGGGAGGGGACAGGGAGGCCACAGGGAGGGGAAAGGGAGGGGACAGTGAGGGGACAGTGAGGGGACAGGGAGAGGACAGGGAGGCCGCAGGGAGGGGACAGGGAGGGGACAGGGAGAGGACAGGGAGGCCGCAGGGAGAGGACAGGGAGGGAACAGGGAGGGGACAGGGAGGGGACAGGGAGGGGAAAGACTGTATTATTAGCATTTATTTATTTGGCAAAGAGACTTGCAAGGCTCTCATAGTGAGATCACAGGAGGAACAAGAAGCCAGTCTCTTTTTCACGGGCTCAGCTGGGAATAATCCTCCAGGGAGAGGACAGGGAGGGGACAGTGAGGGGACAGGGAGAGGACAGGGAGGCCACAGGGAGGGGACAGGGAGGGGACAGGGAGGCCACAGGGAGGGGACAGGGAGAGGACAGGGAGAGGACAGGGAGGGGACAGGGAGGGGACAGGGAGGCCACAGGGAGAGGACAGGGAGAGGACAGTGAGGGGACAGGGAGAGGACAGGGAGGCCACAGGGAGAGGACAGGGAGGCCACAGGGAGGGGACAGGGAGAGGACAGGGAGGCCACAGGGAGGGGAAAGGGAGGCCGCAGGGAGAGGACAGGGAGGCCACAGGGAGAGGACAGGGAGGCCGCAGGGAGGGGACAGGGAGGGAACAGGGAGGGGACAGGGAGGGGACAGGGAGGCCACAGGGAGGGGAAAGGGAGGGGACAGTGAGGGGACAGTGAGGGGACAGGGAGAGGACAGGGAGGCCGCAGGGAGGGGACAGGGAGGGGACAGGGAGAGGACAGGGAGGCCGCAGGGAGAGGACAGGGAGGGAACAGGGAGGGGACAGGGAGGGGACAGGGAGGGGAAAGACTGTATTATTAGCATTTATTTATTTGGCAAAGAGACTTGCAAGGCTCTCATAGTGAGATCACAGGAGGAACAAGAAGCCAGTCTCTTTTTCACGGGCTCAGCTGGGAATAATCCTCTCCACTTCCACACCTTGCTCTGTGTGTCCTGAGAGTTAAATTCAGTGCTCTCTGTCCATGGCTTTGTGACTGTAACAGTGTGCTCCAATGCATATGTTTGACTAGATTTTATTATTTTATCTGATGGATAATATAAACACAAGTACAAAACAGCCAATAAAAGAGTAATTGAGCAACACGCTAAACTTAAAAAAAATATGAGAAGTCACCGTTTTAGCAAAAAAATCAATCAATTGGTAACAATTAATTATCCTTCACAGGTCTATATTATACTACAGATCTACATCATGCTAACATGCTAATGTAGCCTAATGAAGACCCAAGAGCTGCATTACCTTATATCACAGTGTTCATAAGGTACCAAATAACGATCCATAAAATCAACCTCTATCTGCTACATGCTAGCACACGCTCCAAAGCCGGGAGACCAAAGGGGAAGTTTCTGTCTGCTGTTTAAGAGAAAGACTCGTCATTACAGCTGCCAGCATTGTGCTGCTTTTTATTCTCCTCCTACAGCTGTGTTAGTAGCCCACAGTGAAACCCCAGCTTTGTAGGCTTTCCCAGCTTTGTATAAAGCCTACAGGTATGCATTTTCAATGAAAAATCACAGGGCTGAATTAGGAGCATCGGGTTCTCAGATTACACAACTGCTTCAGAGTTTCTCTCTCCAAGGTTTTTTTTGTCAACCTCTGACTGAATTACTTATTTCTAAATCCCTCGATTTCTCTTCCCCTAAACTGGCCAACGCTGCCCCTGTCTGCATATGAAATCTCATTTTAACGGAAACTGCAGTTTTCCAAGCATACACTGCACAAGTCTGAGGGATGGGGTTAGAGTTAGGGAGAATGTGTCACACAGCATGTATGTACTCTTTAAAAGTATTTGTGTTATGGTTTCAGTGGGTGCAACATTATAGAAAACCTTCCTAGTGCCAATGTTGTGAGACCTGAAAAAGAAATAATGAATCCCCTGGCAAACAGGTGAGATGTGCCCTGTGTGTGTGTGTGTGCCCTGTGTGTGTGTGTGTGTGTATATGTGTGTGTGTGTGTGCCCTGTGTGTGTGTGTGCCCTGTGTGTGTGTGTGTGTGTGTGTGTGTGTGTGTATATGTGTGTGTGTGTGTGCCCTGTGTGTGTGTGTGTGTGTGTGTGTGTGTGTGTGTGTGCCCCCTGTGTGTGTGCCCTGTGTGTGTGTGTGTGTGTGTGTCTGCCCTGTGTGTGTGTGTGTATATGTGTGTGTGTGTGTGTGTGTGTGTGCCCTGTGTGTGTGTGTGCCCTGTGTGTGTGCCCTGTGTGTGTGTGTGTGTGTGTGTCTGCCCTGTGTGTGTGTGTGTATATGTGTGTGTGTGTGTGTGTGTGTGTGCCCTGTGTGTGTGTGTGCCCTGTGTGTGTGTGTGTGTGTGTGCCCTGTGTGTGTGTGTGAGTGTGTGTGTGTGTGCCCTGTGTGTGTGTGTGTGTGTGTGTGTGTGTGTGTGTGTGTATATGTGTGTGTGTGTGTGCCCTGTGTGTGTGTGTGTGTGTGTGTGCCCCCTGTGTGTGTGTGTGTGCCCCCTGTGTGTGTGTGCCCCCTGTGTGTGTGTGCACCCTGTGTGAGTGTGCACCCTGTGTGAGTGTGCGTGCCCTGTGTGTGTGTGTGTGTGTGTGTGTGTGTGTGTGCACCCTGTGTGTGTGTGTGTGTGTGTGTGCCCCCTGTGTGTGTGTGCCCCCTGTGTGTGTGTGCACCCTGTGTGAGTGTGCGTGCCCTGTGTGTGTGTGTGTGTGTGTGTGTGTGTGTGCACCCTGTGTGTGTGTGTGTGTGTGTGTGCACCCTGTGTGTGTGTGTGTGTGTGCGTGCCCTGTGTGTGTATGTACTCTTTATCAGGAAGGCTTTGGGCCGAGGCAGATGCACTTTGCACAAGGAGCGGATCATAGTTCAGAGCGATACTTCTTTAGCAGCTCTGATTGCATTGGTGTGCAGCTTTACAGAGAGTCAAACACTGTGGAATGTGCAGCCATTGTGAAAAATGTCATCTGGGCCATTGTGCCTGAGATCCCTCTCAAAGAGCCCGCCTTTGGGAGGGATAAGTGCAATCAAAGGCAGGCAGGGGCCCGCGGTGCTGAACTGCATGAGCACAGCACGAGCGCGATTAGTTTTAACTCTGTTCAAAGCCCCTTCTAAGCAGCATCAACAAAACAGAGCAGACAACCTGAACTGCGATCAGACCCCCAGAAATACTTGCCAGAGCTTCACTGAAGTTTGCTGGTTACCAAGGGAACTGGCAGGGAGAGAAATAAGATCCGTCCGGGGCAGAGATTGGGTGCAGTGTGTGTGAAGGAG
Source organism: Megalops cyprinoides (assembly GCF_013368585.1). Lineage (NCBI taxonomy): Eukaryota > Metazoa > Chordata > Actinopteri > Elopiformes > Megalopidae > Megalops > Megalops cyprinoides. The sequence goes on along the minus strand of NC_050583.1, from coordinate 1,537,925 downwards.
AGGGGGGGGAGAGAGCCCCCAAACACGTGCTGAGCTGCAGAGTCACAGATCTCACACACTCACTGACAAACACCACACACACACTCACAAAACACCACACACACTCACTGACAAACACCATACACACACACACACACTCACAAACACCACACACGCACTCACAAAACACCACACACACTCACTGACAAACACCATACACACACACACACACACTCACAAACACCACACACACACTCACAAAACACCACACACACTCACTGACAAACACCACAAACACCACACACACACTCACAAAACACCACACACACTCACTGACAAACACCATACACACACACACTCACAAAACACCACACACACTCACTGACAAACACCATACACACACACACTCACAAACACCACACACACACTCACAAAACACCACACAC